>NW_005842874.1:557174-582161 GCF_000455745.1 Alligator sinensis
TAACCAAATGTTATGTGGGATGAAGGCGAGGAAAGGGAAAAACGCTTTTCACTGCGGGCAACTTTTTATTATATTAAAATTAATTTTTAAAATATGGAGATGGAGCTTTGAAAGATTCATAAGTAGTTACAACCTAAAAGCTACAATTCCCTAAAAATAAACTCCTGTAAATGAGTAGAAGCAAGGAAATTTGAATTGTGAGGACTGGGTTTCAGGACACAGGGCTTCCTTGAACACTAATCTGTGTGACCTTGCAAAGTCACTTAATGCCTGAATTTCTCCATCTAAGTTTAATAATTTGCTAGCCCATGGGCGTGTTGAGAGTCCTACTATTACATTCTTTTGCATCCCAAGGGGCAAATTCTATTAGCAGTAGCAGTACGGTGCAAAGAGGCCCCACTGCACTGCACTCCATAAATGAACTGGCAATCTATGTAGGTAAGGCAGGAAAAGGAGAAATGGACTGAAAATGCCATCCCTGTGTTATGCATGGGGGACTAAGACACAGGGGCTAGACAGAAGCATTCAAAAAGCCCGAGGCAGAATCGATTTAAGTTACACGGGGGGGTGGGGGGTGCAAATCTTACATGGGGTTCCACCATTTTTAAACCCGTCTGCGTGTCAAACTTCTATTCTCTTACGGGTACAGCCAGGTTTCGGATCACTTACACTGGTAAAACTGTAATGTCAGTACCTGGCCAGAGAGATCTGGGGAGTTATTCAAAGTCACAGAAAAAGTGTATGAGAGAACCAGAAAGCTTAATCAGAAAGCAGGGCTTCCTCACAAACTGAGTCATCAGTGGCCTGTGCACTGGGTCACTGGCGTTGATAGGTCTCCTACAGTCTCCTCAGCAGTGGCAGGTTTGAACGCTCTTTGAAGGACCAACATCCCTCTTCTGGCAACAGGTGAACGTGTTCTCCAGATTTAACGAGTCAATCCATGTTGTTCCCTCAGGCATAGGCCCTTCACCAGATGGGTGTTTTGCCCCATCAGAAATGAATCTGGGATTTTATAAAGGGGGGTGTGGGAGCAGCAATCATTGCTGCAGGGATGCCTGCTTCCCCCGCTCCCAGCCTCTGTCCTCTACTTCTCTGCACCAGGGTGGACAGACCATGCCTGGGGAGCAGCAGCGGGGAACTGTAAGTCCTGAAAAAAATAAGTATCCCCCCGTCCCTTTCCCTCTGGGCTCAGAGGCATGACCCCATCCCTCCTCTCTCAATCTGCTAGTGTCCCCGCTGTCTCAGGGGGGAGGGGAGCTGGACACAGCCCCGGACACCAGCAGCAGCGATGGACAAGCAGGCTCCCTCTCATTGCCTGCTCCCCCCGAGTGTCCCTGCCAGCTCAATAACAGGCATAGGGAAAGGGAACCCAAATGTACACTACTCCAGTCTCCTCAGCTGAACCAAGCCCCTGCCTAGCCCAGCTGGGGCAAAACAGGGGTTTCCCTTGTCCCAGGAACAGCAAGACACCGGCAGCAGCAGGTGAAGGAGGGGAGGAAAATGCTTACTTTCTTCAAGACTTAGTCCTTGGCTGCTGCTCCTGCCTCATGGTCAGACACTGGTGTGTGGGTGCACCACTGCATCCCCTTTGCATCCATCTGTGTCCTGCCATCTCCATGCACTGAGCAATGTTGAAGTATAAACACTTCAAGCACTTAAGTGTGGTCACTTACAGGCAGCCATGTCATGTCACGATATAATTATTGTATCCTGAAAGCTCTAATCCTCTTCTGAGAACTGGCAGTCATTAGCAAAATGTATTTTATAAGTAGATACAAAACATTAGCTTCTCCCCTTAACAGATGAAAATGGATTTTCTTAAGAGATTTTTTGCACAATGCTCATTAAGGAGATTTGAGGTTTCTATTCTCCCAGGAAAAGAGGTGACAGATGCTCTTCAAGCTATTTCTGAAGAGGGAGAGTAGTCATTCACCTAACAACTTGGTGAATGGTCACATAAGCATGTCAAACGTTGATACACTTAACCTCACAATAACCATGTTTATGAAACAGCAGTGAGGATAAAAGGGGTAACAGAGGTACAGATAGGTCAAGAGATTTCATTAAGGCAAGACAGCAAATCTATAGTAGAGCTGGGAACAGATCTCACGTGTCCTAGCTAGTCCTATGCCTTAATTGAAGGGCAGCCTTCCCTTTTGAATCAGCAGAGAAGTCCCAAAGTTTGGGGCGTTCTGAAATGAGGCTGTGGTTTATCTCAGGGGCCAGCACCAGTATTAAACTTTGAAGCTTGTCCATGACTTTTCAGAAAGTCAAGGATTTTCAAATCTACTGCAGTGGTTTCATTCATCTCCAATTCAGGGTCTTTCAAAGAGAGAACCTTGAACTAAAAAGGGTTAAGGCCAAGTTTCTCGATGTAGCTAAACTGGGTTTGGTACACAAACTGTGTGTGCAAAGGACACTGTGGTACTTCTTCCCCTTCTTTCACTACTTCAGCCTAAACATGTGTCTAGGCTGGGAAGCCAAGAAAAGGGTGAGAGAGGAAGTTTTTAACACACGGCCTTTACTGTTAGAGGATTATGTTGCTCTTGCCAAATTTCCATTGGCCAGGAAAGCCTGGTTATCAGGCTTCATCAGTGGATTGGTGGATGTCTGTCTACCTGGCGAACACACCTAAACCAGTTGCTTTGCTCTTACCCGTTTCTGGCTGCACCGTACAATCAGGAAGGTCTCGATACTATGCTCCTTGAGGTAAGCATTGCGTTCCCCTCCAAAACCCAGCTCCACCTCGTAGTCTCCATTGAGATAATTCAAAGTTGCTTTTGTTATATGGATTCGCCTTAAGATAAAAGACAAACAGAGTCCATAGTTTATTAGACATCTCCTTTGCTATAAAAGATCCATTTGCTCATCTGATTCATTCTCCCTAATACATAGCAGGCATGTTTGCTCAGAAGCCATGCTTTGGTACATGCATATAACCAGGACATGGGTGTATGCAAGAACATGCCATATATACTGAAGCCCTTCTAGCTTTTTGTACTGCATGGATCTTAACCACATATGCAAAACAAACAGCACAGCCTTTATTAGGCTTTTTATTCTTTCCTTGTAGAGGATAGGAAATACAGAAGGGCAAGCAGAATAATGACCTCATGGGGAAGCTACTGTTCCTTTCATCCCATGGGTAATGAACAGGGGTGTTCATTTTGGATTTCTTATAAAACAGTGATCTAAAGAGGGATGCTGTTCAGCACATGTAATATTAGCAGAAGGTTGCATGTCTACCCATGACTCTGTTTGCTCATGTCCACATGGAAATCTATTAGCTTATGCCAATCTAAAACTCGCTAGAATTACGTAGAAGATTATATACTTTCTTTGTCAGTTCTAATATGCCCATCTTGAGCTTTGACACACTTACTGTGTGTAGGGTGGAAGAGAATAATCTAGCCAGCACAGGTAACAAATGTAAAATTCAGGATCTGTATTAAAATGAATTTTTAATGACACAGAAAGACAGAGAAACTTAGAACATATCCCTTTGGCTCCAGGTGTCCAAAGCAAAACTGCATGGGGACTGATACAATAGCTTTGGTGAAGCAAACTTACCCGGCTTTGCCTCCTGCTTCCATGTGATTGGCTAGTGTGACATCATTAGACCACACATCAAATTGCCATTTCCGGAGGCCCAAGACCCCACAGTGAACTCTCCCACTGTGGATCCCAACCCTCATATTCACATTGACTCCTGTCACCTCCCGGACCAATCTGAAAAGAGATACAGGAAAAGAAGGAAGTCACTGAGAACCACATGCCCATGCCCGGTGACACAGCTTGACCCCCAAAATGCAAAATCCACGATTCCCTAGAAATGATTCAAATGTACCCAAGCAGTGCTGCTTATTCATAATACTATTAATGACACAAAACAGACAGGCTAGCCTGGCTAGGCAGGCAGAGTACTAATTAGATAGGGGTGTCCTTGGAGCAAGTCCATGTACTCTTGACTTGGCCGCAAGTTCGGAACTCATGGAAAAATTCTTTGGGGTGGTGAAAGGAATAAGCAATGGGCTCTGAGTCCATACCAAAGCTGGACATAACCTGCCAGCTCTCAGAACCTCATTAAAAGTAATAGCATGTTGCAAAGAAAAAAAGGAAATGATTTCAGAGCTCTTAATTTGTCTGAATGGCACCAAGCATCAAGTCTTCTACAGATGAAATGCGATATGTGTGTGAAATACCCACAGCAGTTGGAAACCCTGAACCAGGTTTGCAGCTGCAGTCCTAGCACTAAACCAGAGAACCACACCTACTGCAGTCACTGCAAATGGTTAGCTACAAGCACTCAGATGCTAATTTTAACAAAGCCTTGGATACTCAGTTTGCTCCCAAAGTGATCAGTGGAATACTTTGCAGGCTTTGCCCTTTAAGGGCAAAAGTTAAGAGGTGTGCACATGGAAGTTGTATTGGGATGTGGGTACAAAGTGTCCAATACCCTCATCAAGACCACACTCTATACGAGAAGAGCAGAGCACTGGGAAGCACAGTTTGGGAAGAAAGTGAGCAGCCCTGGGTGGTGAAAGAACAGGTTATAGACTATTTAGAAAAGCTGGACGTGTACAAGTCCATGGGGCTGGACGCAAGGCGCTCAAGGGTACTTGGGGAGTAGGCTGATGTGACAAGGCCTTGGCTGGGATGATGTAGTTGGGGCTGGTCCTGCTTTGAGCAGGGGGCTGGACTAGATGTGACCTCCTGAGGTCCCTTCAACCCTCGTTTTCTATGATCCGTGCATGCTCTCTTCTCTTTGGGACCTCATTCAAATGTCTGTATACGCAGTTCTGGGTAAGTTTCTCTACTGGGACAGCAAACCTTGGAGAATTATCCCAGAGTATTTGAATGCATGTACACAGCCAAAACAGTAACATCTTGCACTCTGGGCTTAGCAGCAACGGTGGATCAAATACTGTATGTTTGTGTATGCAACATGCCCTGGAATATAATATGTACCTTGTTTTTGCAAGGCAGAAGGAAGAAAAAAAAGGTTTATTCAGAGTTATGCCTGTGTACAGCAGGGACAGAGGCTAATCTCCAGATGACTCATGCTCCCTTTCCTGCTTAACTGAAGCTGAAAGCCTAGCTGAAGGCTTTTCAAAATCTATGATTCTGAAAAGCGCTAAAGAGTCTTCAAGGCTATAAAATAGGAAGAGAGACCAGTACAGCAAAATGCCATTTAAAGGGATAGCTTGATTAGCGGAACATCAAGACTATTAAAAGTGAGAATTGATCATTAACACCTCTGAAGTGAATAACAATGAGCCATTAAGGCAACTGACCCTGTTAGCTGCCTGAATTAGTAATGCAGGGGGTGCTACGCTGTGGAGCAGAAATCAAAGCAGGGTGTTTCTATCCCAATGAGAAAACCAGATTCCCTGCTTCATACATGCACCCCAAAGTAAGGGGTTGATTCTGGGGAAAGAGGCAAGTGCCGTGTGCGTGAAAATAACAGCAGTTCCATAAAATGTTGTGGGGTGCATTGCAATGGCACTTGGACATTTCAACCAGGATTGAAGGCTCACTATTTCCAGTGCTAGACAAGCAGACAGATCTGAACACTGCCCCAATGTGTTTAAAAATAATACCCAATGCATTTCTAAATGGCAAACGCCTGACATTATCCTGGGGTCTTATCCTGGGTCCTGGGGCTTATCCTGGGGTCTTAGCTAAACCCTCCCTCAGCTTGTTGATGAATGGTGATCACTGAAAAGTTAGCTGTTGGTTTTTTCCTCTTGTTGTCTTAAAGACACTTACATAAATAAAAGTCTAGCTTCCAAGTATTGCTCCAGCTGCCTGTGTGAGGTAGGTGCTGTACTGTCCAACTCTAAGGACATTTATTCGTAGCCTTTTATATTAACGGATCTGATCAAAGCTGGGAATGGCGAATAAGAGCCCCAACCTATAATGCATCAAGTGTCCACAGTTCACACTGATTTCAGTTTAAATGAGTTCAGTCCTTGCAAGATCAGCTCCTGAGGCAGCAAAGGAATTAAAACAGGAATGTAAAGACTCCATGCAGCCCTGCTCTCATTCAGTTCAGTTAAATTGGACTGAATTTCTACTCCATCTTGATGAAATCCAAGAGACACCTATTCGCTGTGCTGGGTACAGTACGTTCTCATAATATGGATTTCAGCAAGGTCACAAATGTATGCCCACACATAACTATTGCATTCCTGGAACGCAATTTAAAAGGCAAAGTTTTCACATAAGAGCCCCCTTTCAAATAGGAGCGTGGAACAACATTTCTCATTGTATGCACAGTGCACAACGCACAGGCTATTATATCCGTGCTTTCATTATTTGAGTCTCTGCTTCTTTGCGCAAGGAGCTCTGTATGAGAGCTCCAAACTGAAAGGAGTTGTGAATAACTTGTTTTCAAAGGCAAAGGTAAAGGATCCCATGGTCTCATTCTGGGAGTAGAAATAAGTGACAGGTTAGGAAGCTTCTTATCCAACAGCCCCTACCACAAAGACACTTGGTGCATTATCTTTAAGAACAAAAGGCTTACTTCCTACTGGTGGTGGCTTGATAGACTCCATAGCTCTTAACAAATTGCTTTGCAAACCCCCACTCAGCTGAGTAACACCTAGAATCTTTAGGCTTCTTTGATCAGCTACAACCCGCTTCGCCTTGAAATTAAATGTAGGGCTGAAGTGCACTCCATTTTTGTTTACAAATAGCTCTCCATCAACCTTTAAAGCCTGGTGCCCACTTTGGTATGAAAGGCATTTAACTATTTTATCCCTTGCTAAATCTAGAATAAGTGGCTTTCTGTTCTTGCTATCCTTGCCTCCCCCATCTTCCACCTACCCGGAGGAACAGAGAAAATGTCTCAGCAGTTATTAAGGTAACAACCAGCTACTGAATGTTAAACAGACTTCACCATCACTCTGCCTTGTCTTTACTTATATCTGGGCACAGGGACTGCAAAACCTCCTTTCTGACCTTCAGGCTTTATGCACTGGTGCAGCAGTGAACAAGGGGAAGGCAATGAAGGATCAAGTTGTTCACCAGTGAAGGAACAGGCAAGCTTAATTGCCTGCTGTTAGGTGTTTAGTCTGAGGACTTAAGCTATCTATTCACCAATGAGCAGTCTTTTGGGAAGGGACAAATCCTGAGAGCCTGCATGAGTGCTCAAATACCCTTGCACAGAGGGCTTGTGGCAAGGGATGGGGTGCACAGGATCTCCCTTCCCCTTCCCCAAGGCTGCTACTCTCTCCAAATGCTCTGCCCCTGCCCCAGGTGTGGCACCAGCTGCAGCCCTCAGTACCCTGATCCTAACCACTTGCCAAGGTAGCATAAGTGAAGCCTTTTCAACATGTAGATCTCTGGCATACAATATCTTCTTTGCACAGCTTCTCCAAGACCTATCCCTCCCCACAGCCCCATTCATACTCCAGGTACATCTACCCCACAGACCTCACAATGTAGACCAGTAGGGACCAAACTTTTTGGTCAGCATGCCGAGCAATAAGTCCCATCCCCTCCCCAAGTGCCACTCTGGTCCCCTTCTCCTGCCTGATCCATTGCTTTCCTCTCCTCCATGCCTTTTCTGTGCTGTTCTCCCTGCTATATCTGCTGCATGTGAAACAAAAGGGGCTGCACAGCCTCTTGTGGAAGTGTGCCATGAGTTGGTCGCCCCAGGGTAGGGAGAGCCAAGCTAGCTTTAGAGGATAGCTCAGGTGCTAGAAGCAGTCTGGCTGCAGCAGCATGAAGCTTCAGATGAGTCTATTCACTCTGCCTCTCATCTGAGCTTGTGATGCTGTGGCTTAGGGCTACCCACACTAGCTCAGATAGAGCTACCCACACTAGCTCAGGTATCTTGGCAGCCTACCAGGCTTCTTGACAGGCAGTGTTTTTTCCCACCTGGAGGAGAAAAGGGAGAGTAGCTGGTGTTGCTGCAGAGTGACTAGACTCTGATTAACTTTACAGTCAGATTTCTATGATACATTCACTGTTTTCACATGCTTGTTACTTGCTAGATATTCCTCCTATGAGGCTGAAACTTCCCATGTCTAGTTTGACCTGTGCTATCCCAGTTGGGAGAAACCTTTCTGATACCACAGCTGGTCGTGGTTCAAACAGGCTTCTCTCTTGGTCTGTCAGATCAATTTGTGCTCTCTTTTTTGGTCCGTAAGTGTAGGGTTCACTGGAATGGCTGCCTCCTGTACTAAGTGATGAAACACCAGCCAGAAAGGTGTCTCTAGAATACATTTGTTAGTTGTTTGGAAACCTTTCCTGAAGAATTTTGTACTTACGAGATTGCCTCTATCATATCCATCCCCATTTCAACACAGCAATGTGCATGGTCAGTTCTTGCTTCTGGCAGCCCAGACACACAGTAATAACAATCGCCCAGGATTTTTATACGTAAACAGTGATTCTCCTACAAAAAAAGGGGGAGAGAAAGTACAGTTTCATTTCATGCTTGCAACAGCTTGCCTTTTAGGGCAGTGAACATTTACAGAAATCCAGTAAAACATCATAGTGTCATTCTTGTAACAGGAAAAAATATCGGCATTATAATAGAACACTTACAGCTGCAAGCTTATCAAATCTGGCAAAAAGCTCATTCAGCGTCATGACCAGCTCCTGAGCTGTGCACTGGGAGGCCAGACTGGTGAAACCCTCTATGTCCGCAAAGAGAATGCTATAGGGGGAGGGAAAAAAAGGGGGGAAAAAAAAAAACACACACACACAGATCATTAATTATGGAGGAAGTTTAGATCTGGTTAACATCCCAGGAAGAACAGAGGTTTGGAGTCATGCAGGTGGCTGCCTTCACAAACATTTTCCTTCAGTGACCAATAGAGGGTGCTGCTAGCACCTTTCCCAGGGAACGGGACTCTCCTAGCTAGGGAGCAAATTAGCCAAGCTACACGACTGCCACTTACTCACATCACTGCATCCATTAGGTTCCCCATCATCAAGGGGGAGTACATCAAGGGATGATGGGGAACCTAATGGATGCAATGATGTAAGTAGCAAATGTGTGATTGGGCTAATTTTCTTTCTGCTGCATTTTTGCAGGCTCGTCAGAAAGGCTGAACTTCTCTGACCACTTCCTTCACCATCACCAAACGCTGATGTCTCCCTCACCTTCCTCCCACCTCTCTCATGACCTGGCTTTCCCATGCGCACCCCCACTCCTTACTACTACAACAACACTAAGGGTTCTCTGCATCGTAACCGGGGCAAAGCATACAGCAACGCTTGCAACATATCTGTGAGGCAGCAGCATTGCTGATTTATGTCATGGACAGGTAAAGTAAGGCACAGGAAAGTTGAGCAAAATGGCCAAAGACACCTTGTGCGTCAGTACGTGCGTGGAGAATGGTACCAACAGAACCGGTTCCCAGTCTCTGGCTGTAACCCGTTAGACTACTCTGCGTAAGAGCCATACAGTGTTTCTTTGTATGTACTGGGAAGTCTGCATTGATCTCATAGCTAGGCTGTATGAGCCTTGTTTCTTCCATGTCTCATCTTTTTGGTTTGGTTTCTGGAACGCAAAGTATTTTCCATTTTCAGTGAGTCTGAGCAGCATGGTCCCCAAGGCATGTTAACTATGTGACAACAGCGCACTTTAGAGGCTCTCACCAGAGAGCATATAAAATAGGGCAGTGACCAAGCAGCATAAAGCACTCCACAAAATTCAAGGGGAAGCTATCAACGCTGACGCAACCCTTTAGACATACCAGAAGTACCATTAGAGCGTTAGCACCCAGACTGGCCAAGCAGGACTTGGGCTGTTCAGATCTCATCCAAAAGTAGGGCTGGACTGATCTCAATTAAAGTGATTTAAATTGTCCAAACCAAACCAAACTAAACCAGCAGTGGTCTGGACATGCAACAAGAAGGCCCAGTACCCTTACCAACACCATCCTGCAAGATGATGTGGAAAGACGAAGAAGAAGCGGAAGACCTAGGACAAGCTGGACCACCAACATCAAAGACTAGACGGGATTAAATGACTGATTGTACAAGGATTGCAAAAACCAAGAAGAAGGGCACCTTGCTACATCCAAGGTGCCCCAACATTCGGTGCGGCCTCAGAACTGATGATTTAAATTGATAGTACTAATAGGTATTTAAATCACTGTTTCCCATTTTGTGATTCAAGTAAGCCTCTACATTAACTTTGGCACTATTTTCTGCTAACCAGGATACCACCAAACTATATCCATAAGGTCCAGTTGTTTAAAGTAATTATATGAGGTAATGTGCACTTGTTCAAATCTCTCATTTTAAACATTTTTTATTATGTTAGAAAACGGTGACCCAAACATTTACTTGCGAGAAAATATTTACCTTGGGGGTTGTGTTGAGATGTATGTTGATGGAAATGTACTGGAGTAAAGTGTACCAAAATGTAGCACTTTAAAACTGCGCTCTATTAATAAAACAAAATGATCTTGAAAGTGCATTAAACATAGTGCAGTGAGCACATTTTTAGTTGAACCCTTCCATAGCGTCTGAGGACACGGAATAGCGCAAAGATAGTGAAAGTGTTCTCATAAGCATTTCTTTCCAGAAATCCTGAAGCACATTTCAATTCAGGCATGTCTGCCACATGTTAGATTTCCTTTTTGCATTTCAATTCAATGTTGCACAAAATATTTTTAGTTACTCAGATCGTGAAGCTGAAACAGAAGAATACTACAAAAACAACATAAATGTAGCTCAACTGAAATGTGCTTGGGGATTTGCAAACAATAACTGCAAAAGCACACATGTAATAAATCTACATTTCAGGTCATTTACAAACAAGCTAAAAGATAGTGGAAAAAACTTCATGTGAACAACTCTAATCTTATCAAGAGGCATATCTGGCTCAATAAGCCACCACTTGAAGGTTTGCGCATTTTAATCTCATGTGCACTCGATGCCAATTCTAACAACGAACACTTGTGGTCCCTTATATTAAAAAAAGACGAAAACTTTGCCAATATGTTAGCAACAAACCTAATCTCTTTGTGAGCTGAGGATTCGGATGACAACTATTTTAATATTGTTCTTTTCTTTTTAAAGGCAACGACTTTGCCAAGCAACAGTGTAAGACACGAGAGCAACTAAATAAACGGCTGCTGGGATGTGACGAAAGTTGGTAACATTTCACCACGGGGCAAAAAACGACATCCTTCATCAAGTGACAAGACCACTCTACGGCCTATGGGACCAGGGCTGCTCCCATGAATATCACATAAAGCGGTAAATGATGCACACTGCAACAAAAAAAGTGCCATGGTTCATTGTTTTGTCCTCAGCCTCTCTAGAGACAGCGTGCATAAAGCCTCCTCACTGCTTGGGCAACTCAGTGGGCGCGTCTGCATGTGGCCCTATGGTGACATTGTTACTGCGCTGTACAATAATGCTTCCTTTTGGAAGCACTAAAGCACAGCACAGTAACTGCCCCTACTGCGCTGGGCACATGGCACACAGTTAGTTTTAGCCATTACTTCACCATTGGGACGCGCTAAAACAGGAGAGCGCCTTGCTATGGCGAAGTAGCTGCCAGGCACGGGGATGTAGGGTGAAGTGTAGGCGTGCCCAGTGACTTCTCTTCCCACACTTGATTCAAGAAGAGTCAGTGCTAGAGCTAATGTGAACGGGTAAATGACCAAGGCTCTGCCATGTCCTCATGTTAAGTGAGTGGACTGGACAATCCCAAGTGTTAATCATGGCCATTTTTTTCAGAGTCATAGTAATTTGCAGAGGGCAGTGCAGCTGATTTGCACACAAATTTAATGTCTTTTCCAATCAAACTAAATGCTCGCCACCCATGGAAGTTCTTGAGCTTGTAACCTTTGCTGGAAGTGCAGATAATTGCCTTTTGTTTGAATTCTTCAGCTTCCCTTCCGCCCAGCAGTAACAGGGACACGGAGAACAGCGTTAGGGTCCAACAGCTGCCCCTGCACCCTTGGGTGAACCGTGGAAAGCTAAGAGAAAGAACAACACAGGAATAAACCCTGCAATGCTGGCATGTCTACAACCTTCACCCAGTATAAAGGAGCAAGTGCAGGGGTGAAGGTAGCTACACCTAGATTTAAGGAGGTTGCCTGATACTTCCCATGAAAAGACCCCATTTTCAGTTATTTACAGTGAACCATTCGGGCTGATCTTTTCCATGCAGAGCATCTGCCTCGGGATCTTTCCTTGGAGAGTTTCAGCTATTTCCAAAAATGAGATGACAGAGCATGACTGAACATAAATTAATTAGTTGTAAGAATTTTCCTTGGCAGCTCTAGGGCCCCATCTCAGGAGCAAGGACTTGAAACTTTGCAGTGGGTCAGGCTCTTCGTCAAGATTATGCCCGACTGTGCCAAAGAAAAACTGCCCAAATCCCAGTAAGTAATGAGACTTTGGGGAAAATAAATCCAACCCCTCAGTTTGCCCTGTGCTCTGTAGAGATTTGACTGAAGTCCGAGAAAATCTCTGCCTGTACTCAGAAGGTTTCATCTTCTCCCAGCAACTAAGTGCTGAGCGTACCATGCCGGCAGACCTCAGGACCCCAGGGCACGCTCTGTTCCAGGGCTGAGAGCTGAGCAGGACCTTCCCTGTAACTGTGGCTCCAACAACTGTGAGTTAATAGGAGAGAGCACTGCCTCCCCTGTGCAATCCATGCAGCAAAAGCCTGATCTCGGATGCAAAGGGGTTGAGGAATGGGATAGGGAGTTCAATGGGGTTATAATCTTGAGCCTGATGCTGGAAAGGAGCAGGGGAAACAGTAGCCAGAAAAGGGAGAAGATAGACACCCAGGAATAGGGAAATGGGGGACAGAGACAGCCCCGTCGGGGCAGGAGGGATTGGGAAGATTAGAGGCAGAACAGCTTGTAATGACCAGAGCACGCTCACCTTTACAGCATGGAGCTGAACCTGGGCATCCTGAGTCTCCATGGCTATGTTAACACTGATGGGTAGGGTCAACCTAAAAGTCACCCCCAAGCCCAAACCTGGTGACCACCCATACAGTAAACGCCCAAGATCAACTCCCAGCAGCTGCCCAGCCCAACCTGCTAAATTTATGGGTATAAGATCAACTCCTCCCCCAACTTGTCTTCAAGTCTTCCCCTTTCTGTGATCAGGCTTGGATCTCACCTTTGCACTTCAGGGCTTGAGCACAGGAAATCCCACAAAAGAAATCACAGAAGTCCCCTGCTCTTTACTTCCGGTTCTTCTGTACCCCCACCCGCCCTTCAACCCGCCTCCTGCAAGTAGGGGAAATGGTGCACAGACAAATCCCTAGGGACTCTGAGATATAACTTAGTGCTGTGCTTAAGAGAAACAGGACAGCGTAGATGGCTTTGGTATGAACATCAAGATAGGGAACGGCAGACATGCAGGAAGGGCAAAAGCTCATATGGATGAGGACGATCTCAGTTCACCCTAAATATCTGTGTAAACAGACCCAGTGTTCCTCTGATATCAATGGTGTGGGACCTACTAGACTGGGTCTCATGCCCCTCTCCACACTGAGTCTGCTACTGCTAATGGTTACTCCGACATGCCAAGCAGGAGTCTTGATGCTGTGGATCTAAAGCCACAACTCTGCTAATGACCTAGGCTGGGGGGTCAGGCTGGTTCTCCACGACGAAATTTCTCTCTCTCATTTGTTCTGTTTCACAAAATGATGCATTGACATTACATTCAAACATCTACTTTAAAAAAGAATCAGAGATACATAAGGTTTCATGAGGAAAAACTCATTTCATCAAATGCTGTGACAGCATCTGACCCTAGAGTCTGATGAAGTGAGCTCTTGCTTCTGCATCTCTAATTCAGTTCACCCAGTGCTCAACGTCCAGCCTGTGGGCGATGCAGCCATTGCATTTGGTCCATGGGTCTCTGCACGGGTCTGGAAATCTGACAGTGGGGGAGCAGTGTCCATTAATACGACCACCCTCCCCACTGCCAAATTTCCAAACCTCAATGCCTGCATGGCCAGTTAGAGCCAACTGGAGCCAAGCTATGCCCTCTTCCCACTCAGGACTGGGCCACATACCCCTCCTTGCTTCTGCATCAGGGCTGGGCCATGTCCACTTCCCTCTCTGTGGGACTGGGTTCAAGCCTGGCCCATGCCCCCTTCCTTCTCCATGGAGCTGGGTCAAGCTCCTCTCCCCTGCGTGGCTGTGCTGGGGCCAGCCTGCGGGCCCCACTCCACCCAGCCAGATGTGGCTGCAGAGCCCAACTGGGTGCTGAATTGGGACCACCAGCTGGATCTGACTATGGACAGACCAGGCACTGCCAAGCAAAAAGGTTGGGCACCACTGAATTAAGTCTATAAAGTGCAGCTTTACCCTGCCTCCTGTCTGACTGCAGACTAACACAGTTACATCCCTCTCTCTACTTGAAAAAGGTTGCATTTGGAAACTCTAAAGTTCAGAAATACCAGACTTAATGTTGCTCTCATCCAGTCCCAGCGTGGGACTGGATTAGAGTATGTAATGATATAGTCTTTATCTCTATTTATCATACAGTCTTTATATGTAATTATTATTTAATTATGTTCCTTTTTTTTTCTGCAGGACCTCCTTCAGTCAGCAAATGAGAAGGAAATTAGCAGTATTTACTTCTATCCTCCCTTATGGATGATCCCAGGCCTTATCTATCACATACAATTCCAGCCCAGCACCATGCATACAAATAATTAATTTCCTTCTGGTGCTGACGCCGCAGCATCCCAAGGTATTATAAGCATTAATGGCTTTATCCTCACAACAAACCTGTGAAGACGACAGAGGCCAAAGAACCTCACCCTATGGGTAGAGTTAGAGATTTCCTCTGGAAAAAAAGCTAGAAATCCACCCCCCACCCACTCCGGATAATCAGATTAGGGTGATACAGAATGAACAATGGCTTTACCACAATTATGCCAAATTATCCAGTGGAAAATAAAAGGGGTCTGGCTTAACCACAAAACCTTATCCTCCCAGTTCCATGCCCCATCATTTATTTTAGCACAGAATTGTTATTCTCTGGACATCAGGATAGCATTTGAAGATAAAAGGTTTTATTAAATGAGGATGGGGACTAGCAACTGTGCTGGAAAGGAAAACTGGATGGGCTGTTTTTTGGCAGTCGTTGTCAAGGAGACATTTTCCTACTGGTGTCAGTAGGATATGGTCATACATCAAGAAGCACCCCCTTCTCCTAGCAAGGGCCATGGGGACGCCAGCCTTGAGAATGTGGGATGAATCAAGTTTGAGAATGTCAAGGCTGAAGGAAATGAGCCTCCGGGGGATGGAAAGGTTATTGGTTTAGAACGCTATTAGTGACACTTGACTGGAAGGGAATGGCAGCAATTGACAATGATTAGTTTATGGCCTTATTTTCAGAGGAGATTAGCAGCCACGGACCCCAAGGACTTCACTGGGAGCTGTAACTGCCAGCACGTCAGGAGAGCCATTGCTGTGCAAACAGGTAATAAAAATGCTGAAGTGTTGCTAGAGCTCGGGAGGTAGCTTTAGCATCATCACTGACAGCACACTAACCTCACGCTGGAGTCAGTGTCGCCCAGCAGCTAATGAGCGCTACAACTGTAAAAGAGATGGTAAATAGCTTCTTTCTGGGCTGGGAGAACAGTGAAGAGTGGAAGCTACTGCCCTTTTTATACAGTTTATGTTCTTTGATCTTCTAACTTCTTTTAGCTTGTTGCTTGACTTAACTACAGACCAAGTACTCTGACCTTTATTCTGTAACATACAGAACTTCAGTACTTACATCGCATTAAGTCAATGCAAAACTCTCCTAAATGTAATAGGTCGCAAGATTAATATCTTATATGCATACACTATCCCCAAATGTTTCACAAAGTTACTTCATCCTACAGCTACAGAGGGGACAATAACAAAAGCAGGGAGAAAGTGTCATTGAGATACACAGCAAGGGAAAAAGCCTGTTTCGAGTCAAGATTTTACAAGGGCTGTCTACATTATAGTCAAAGTAATGACTCCCATGTAGTGCAGAAATACCCAAGGTAGCTTTAAACTAGATAGGTTGGGTATGAGGAAAAGCACGGGCAGCTCTTTCAGCAGGCTGGCATCACAGTAAAAACCCTTCCACCAAGAGTGAAAGATCGGAGGGACAGAACTCAGTTCGGCACCAAGGCTAGGGACAGAAGTTACACATAAACTGGTTTAAGTCATGAGAAACTGGTTTAAGCCTATAACAGAAGAGAAGTTCAGTGCACATAAACCAGTTTCAAAATGCCTGAAACTGGTTTAAGATAAACCTGGTTGAATGCAGTATCAGACCGAACTGATTTGGGTCAAACCAATTTATGAAACTTCTGTCCCAGATCCCAGGGAACAAGGTGAGGAAGAGAAAGAGAAGAAGTCAAATGAGCTCAGCAGGGGCCACAGAGAGTAAGGTTTTTAAAATAACAAAAATTCACCTGCATCTGCATACAGCAATTTTGAACTACAGCCTCATGTGAATAAAGCCAGGAGATTGTTCATGAGGATGGGTGTTGTGACCTTGCTCCCTTCAGAAACAAGAATATTTTAAATGCTAAAGTCAATCCTCAGTATCTCTAATGCAAAGAAAAATGGTCATATTCTGTTTCAAAACATGAGCGTGCCAGCCACAACATAAATCTAGGAAGGCAAGAAACATAAACCCTATCACCATCACAACGGCAATGCTAGCTATGAATATAAACAGCATGTGTTACTGGAAATGGAGCATCACATGCACTGTATGACAAACAGAACAAAGCCCTAGACACAGGGCGCTGTAATGAGTTATATAAACAGCAGAACGTATCTGACCGTACACAAATCAAAGCCGTGGTATTTTGCTCTAATGAATGCTTACCTAATAAGAAACAAGGAACAGTTTGACATAATAAAATTAGCATTGTTTGCAAACTGTAGCTTTGCTAATTTGGGGATATGAGGAGAGGAATAAGAAGTGGAAGTTTGTAGTTTGCTATAGCCAATGCTGTGCCCAGTGTCAAAGGATTTTATTAGTCTAACTGGTTTGGCGAGTGACTCAGAGCGCTAACTGCTTACTTTATGATGCCCCAGGCACGTCTACACGTGTGCTTTAATGCGCAGTACCCTACTTTACTGTGCATTAAAGCACCACATACAAAACCATACGATTATGCTAGTGTGCGGTAAAATAGGCTACTGTGCACGAAGTGTCACGTGCATTTGTTACCGCGAATGCGTCACATGCATTCGTTACGACCTCACATTAGAAGTACCAAATTTAATGTGCATTAAGAAAAAGCACCTTAATGCACATGTAGATGCATCCCCTGAGTTTGATGCGACTTTTAAGTGACATTGAGTGATACTACAGCATAAACAAAGAAATAGGAGAAAGAGCATAGCATAAGTAGGATGATGAATACCTAAATACGGTATAAGGTCAGGCTGCATATAAAAGTCATCACACTAGAGCAAAGTCTGCTTCAGTGATGGTTCTGTGATTTGGTAATGGGGCATAATTTTTCTCATTAAGGTCCCTCAGTTAAAAATCTAGTTGCCGTCATCAGGAAAAACCCAAAGGCTCTTCTTGCCTATCTGTTCGAGAGTGCACAACAAACATGGTGTTGGTCCAGCGGGCAACTCTTGGATGAGTTAAGGGCACCAGGCTACATCTACCTGCTTTTCCTCAAAAGTCAGAAGGCAATGAGGCACCGGGCTTGGCTGTGGGTAAGGAAGTTTTCTCATTCTTTACCTGTCCCATGCATAAAAAGAGAACTTCAGTCTCCAGGGTTGTTAAGGCAGGAACTTTCAAGGCACAAATGCATGTGTCCTTCCTTTTCTTTCTGCCCCAGAAGTCAGTACTGGGAATAGAGGAAAAACAGAAAGCAAAACAGTCTGAGAGTACATCTACACTGCAGTTACTGGTACCATGACCCAAGCTAGATTTAAAAGACACAGCCAAGCTGCTACTGCTTGAATGTGTAACTTGGCTCACACAAGCTCTCTGTGGTCATGATGTTCAAACTAACTTTGAACTATCTCTGTGCTATACCCGCAGTTGCTATTACAATGGCAGTGAAGACATCCCTGCAGAAAAGACAGCAAAACAAGATACCTTCTACAGAGCAATAATACAGACCAAAGAGGTGACAAAGGTTAGAGCACTTCCTTTTCTTACAATCACTGGAGAGCAATAGAAAACAAGGCAGTTTATCCTTTTATGCTGACACTACCCTTTTGCAGAAGCTCCTTTCACTACCTGAAATAATCTAAATAATCTATCAGTTCAAATGTAGCGCTAAGCACTACTATGACCACTACCAATCTGGGACGCTGACTTTGGGATAACTGCCGAGCACACAATAAATGCATTCCATTCTATGACTGATCTCTCCCCTTTCCAAATAAGTGAGAGAGAGGGGGAAAATGGGCACATAAAAACTAGTGCAAGAAGAAGAGCAGGTAGATGAGAAAGTGATTATACACAAAAGGCAACTGAAAAAAAACCTAGAAGTCTCAAAAACTATGCACATGCCCTTTATCGCCTAACTATTCACAGGCCCCCAAAACAGCTAAAAATGCGCATTGAGAAGCATCAGCTCTCCATGCAAGAGGAAGTGGACTACAGAGAAGCACAGCATGCCTGTTGGGTAGGGCAACACTCAACGAACTGCCTATAAGGCAGGAGATAAGATGGTTCACTAAGGCGGCACACTATATATAGACTGCTAAATACCAAGAGCGGTGAAAAGACCTGGCCTGCAGTGGTCTGGAACAGGAGGGTAAGTTAGCACTGCAATGGATAAATAGTCGACAGGAACCCTTTATAGCAAGTTGTGAGAGATCAGTAACAACTATCCTAAGAATCCAAGAGAAGTGACTATATATATATATATATATATCAATGCTTTTGTATCTGGGACAGCTGTTTGCTGCTGTGGCGTGCCTAGCACCCACCTGCAGATGTCAGTGCCAATAAGGTCATCTCCTGGGTCCTTTTTTCTCTTCACAGGGACATATTAGCTTTACGTCCAATGACCAGACCTTGCCTCTGTTAGGTTTTTCATATGGCACACTGATCTCTTTCCTTACTGTGTAGCACTGTTCTTCCCTGGCTATGATTATGCAAAGATACGTATGGCAGCCTTCTAGCTTATTATGGACTGGAAATTAAAACCATCTGGGGTAGGGATGAATCCATACAGACAACTAAATCACTATTTTCTTATTAGAGCCACTGTGCTCCTGACAATGGCAATAGCCAACGCAGGTGCCTAGACCTCTCAAGCCCATTCAAGAGATCTGCTTTTGATGAGAAAACCAGTAATGCATTCCCATCTTCAACCCATGTTTTGCTAATGATTTCATAATTTCATAGACTGTAGAGTTGGAAGGGACCCAATGGATCATCGTGTCCGACCCCCTGCCCCTGGCAGGAAAGAGGAGCGAGGTCAGATGACCCCAGCCAGGTGACTGTCAAGCCTCCTCTTGAAGACCTCCAAACTAGGTGATAGCACCACCTCTCTTGGAAGCCCATTCCAGATCCTGAACACCCTTATTGTAAAACATTTCTTCCAATGTCTAACCCAAATCTACTCTTCACTAGTTGGTACCCATTATTCCTAGTTACTCCCTGGGGCGCTCTGGTAAACAGTGCATTTCCAATTCCCTGCTGTCCTCTCCTGATAAATTTATAGGCGGCTACAAGGTCACCCCTCAGTCTTCTGTAAAGACTGAAGAGATCCAGATCTCTCAACCTCTCCTTGTAGGGTCTTTCCCAGAGACCACTAATCATGTGAGTGGCCCTCCTCTGAACCTTCTCCAGATCCTCCATGTCCCTCTTGAAGTGCGGCACCCAAAACTGGACACAGTACTCCAACTGCAGCCTGACTAGTGCTGCATAGAGGGGGAGCATCACCTCCCTCGATCTGGGTCATGCATCTGCTAATTCACGACAAGGTGCGATTAGCTTTGTTGATGGCCTTGTTATACTGCCGGCTCATGTTCATTTTGTAGTCAACTATGACTCCAAGTTCTCTCTCAGCCTCTGAGCTGCTGAGGAGGACATCCCCCCAACCTGTAGGTGTCCTGGGGATTCCTCCTTCCCAGGTGGAGTACCTTACATTTATCTTTGTTGAACTGCATCCTATTTCGTTCCGCCCATTGATCTAACCTATCCAGGTTGGCCTGCATCTCCTCCCTGCCCTCCAGTGTATTAACTTTGCCCCATAACTTGGTATCATCTGCAAACTTGGAGAGGGTGCTCAACACACCCTCGTCCAAATCACCGATGAAGATATTAAATAACACCGGCCCAAGGACCAAACCCTGGGGGACCCCACTGCCCACCTCCTTCCAGGCCAAGAACGACCTGGCCACCACCACTCTCTGGGTGCAGTCCCTAAACCAGTTGGCCACCCCCCTGACTGTGTAGGCGTCCACTCCACAGCCCGTTAGCTTCCCTATGAGAACAGGATGTGAAACTGTGTCGAAGGCCTTCCCAAAATCCAGGTAGATGACACTGGTCTCCGCTCCTGTGTCAGGGCAATGTGTGACCTGGTCATAAAAGGCTATAAGGTTTGTCAGGCAGGATCTACCTGTGACAAACCCATGCCGGTTTCCTTTCAGCATCGTTTCCCCTGCTGGGCTTTCACAAACATGCTCTGTGATGATTTTTTCTAGTATTTTCCCAGGGATAGAGGTAAGGCTAACTGGCTTAAAGTTACCCGCCTCCTCCCTTATCCCCTTCTTAAAAATGGGCACCACGTTGGCCTTTTTCCAGTCCTCAGGGACCTGGCCAGAGCGCCATGAGAGCTCAAACAGCCGTGCCAGCGGCTCAGCAATGACACTGGCCAATTCCTTCAGCACCCGTGAATGGAGGTCATCTGGGCCAGCTGACTTGTACCCATCCAGCCCTTCCAAGCGCTGATGAATCAGTCCCACTGCCTGATCCTGCCTTGACACAACTATCTCCTCTCAAAGGGTGTAAAACAGATAGAAGGGAAGACCAAAGATAACTTGGCATGAGCAACCAAATGAGGGAGTTTATGAATGTCTTGTTAGAAAACAATTCCTTCCCAACCTTTGCAGGGAATTTTGAGAGTCTCAACTGTCACCCCAATTATCTAAGCACTCATGCAACTACATCAATAATAGTTTCATATTTTAAGAACTTGGGAAGCCAGTTTCCAATATTTTTAAAAAATTCTTTGGCTTAAATATTTTCCTACTGTAGTATGGTGGGTCGATTCCCTGCTGAAAATGGATTCATAGATTGTAATGCTGAAGGGGACCTTGGCAGATCATCGGGTCCAGCCCCCTGCACCAAGCAGGAAAGATAACTGGGGGTCAGGTGACCCCAGCAAGCGTTCATTATAAAGAAGTTATTACCTCCTATTTTGGGAAGACAAAACAAATAAAATGGGATATGAATGGCTACAAGCCAAACTGCAAAAGCATGTTATAGGTGCCTGTGACAAGCAGAGGGAAATTCAGGGTTTTGTGCCCAAAGTGGTTTCTCATTCTGTGATTACAATAAAAGTTGACACCTCTGCCTGCTGATCATCAGGGATCCTTAGTTTTCCATGTCTAGAAAACAAAAATTCTCCAATAAAAACCCCAAAATCCACATTTATCTATGGCGAGCAACTTGACAATGCTGATTGGTTGAGGGGCCCTGGAGGTGGCCCCACCCCTCACTGCTGATTAGCTGTGAGGGTTGTCCTACAGGAGACCCCACCCCTTGCTGCTGTTTGGGGGGGGGGGCACATGACAGGCAGCCCTCTCAGCCAATCAGCAGCAGAGGGAGGAGGGGGCAGTTGCCATCTTGTCTGCTTCCTGTGTGCTGGCAGCTTCTCCCCCCTCCCCCCCAAGCAGGCTGCCAAACAACTGAAACCAGCATTTTATTTTCAGTATGTTTTTAAATTTTTCCCCAGCAATTCAAAAGAATCTCTGTAAAAATGCAAATTCTGCGTTTTTCTCTGGGAAATGGATTTCTAGGATCCCTACTGATCATCAGTAGAAATAACAATGGCCTTTTCTAAATGAGGTTCCAGGGTATCAAAGCAGGGAGGCTTTTGAACCCTATAATTTGTTCAATGGGGGATTACTTCTTTGGTACCAAGGGGAATACAGAAATATTCCTAACAGTGAAGCATAAAAAGAAGGGTGCTGTAATTGTTCAAGCTGAAAGAGAACTTAGCAAGGCAGAGTAATTGCGCAAATGGTGGATCCAGCTCAGGATCAGGAAGACTAGGCATCTGCCTTATAAAGATGGAAAAAGTGAAGGGCAGCAAAGGTCAAATGGCTTGATCAAAGCCAAGCAGTTTGTGACAAAGCTTCTAGACACAAGACCTGGGATAGGAGGTGGGAAAGAACATGGTGTTACCTTTCCCCCAAGCACTTCCTGTACAAGTCCTTGTCTAATCTGTCCCAGTAACGACACAGTCAACCTACTGCACAACTACAAGACACATTGCCCAAAGACACCAAAAGTACCCTAACCTACCACAGGTAAACCAGGGGAATGGGGACTGTCACTGTTCCAGCACTGCCAGGATTGTAACGATGCACTTGAGAGCGCCGAGGAAGAAGGCCACATCCTCCACTACAGAGGAAGGCCCCCTAATTAATGTCATCTAATTAATTGTGCCTGCAGAACTGTAGCCAGGGAAAGACAGCTTGAGGACAGCCTGACAATCAGACACTTCTGTCCTAGATATATGGGCCACTTCAGTCTCATAGTGACTGAATTGTATCATCTGTGCCTCATATTAAATATTAAGGAAATGTCAGCAGCTCTGTTCTAAAAATTCAGTAGCTCTCTGTATTGATGCATGCATGGACATTTTCAGATAATCTTATGAATCTGGACAGTTCCCCATCTTGGCTTGTATAGAAGAAGTCAAAACGCCAAGCTTGGGAGAGCTCTGGAGAAGTCAACAAAGGATTTTTTAATTTTTTTTTTACCTAGCCCTCTGTCAGCTCGCCATTACCTGTTTTAGAAAATACAGTGGGAAACTGTTTAGAATAAAAGGCACTACTTAAACCCAGTGCCTATTCTATTATTTATTTCTTTGTGCTGGATTAAATGGATTGGCTTCCAGTTTTATGTCCTTCTGTTGGTGACAGTAAAAAGGATTTTCTATCTTGTCTTTTGTGCAACTGCACATCTCTTCACCATACCTAGAATACTGCTTTCAAATAATGTGTTTTAAACTTTATGGTGCAAGGTTTGAAAGGGATTTTTTAAGAAAGCAACCAGACTAAATAATATTCCAGCATGCCTTTATTTCTCGAGCGGGTTGTTTTTATCTTTATTTTTAATCTCTCTTTCCAGCTCTCTAATTTTACACCTTCAAGTGAGAGAGCATTTGTTTGAACTAGATCTTAATCCACTTCAGTGGGTTTACCATTCTCACTCCCTAAGCACTACACTATGCTGGTGTGGTTAGTATAGCCTTGAAAATCAGCAGGACAATTATGAAATGATCAGATGAATATATAACAAGTAAAAAGAACAAGAATGAGAACCCAAGAATCAGAATTTATTTTGGCTACAGCATTTTCAGCCCTCTGAATTCAATGTGTCCTATTGGCTTTTGTTTAAAGTTAGATAAGATGTTAAGTTGTCTCTAGTAAACCTTCCTAAGCACGGCTTTGTATGTCAGTCTGGGAGCCTGGAAGGTTAAAACACTGGATCCACCACTATCAAATAATTTAGGGCTACATATCCTTAATATTTACTTTAGAATTGCCCAGTATATACTGCCTTACATTCACAGTATTGTGCCAAGGGTCACTGCTGTTAAATTTTGGTACATGAAATTCCACAGTCCTCTTATCTGCCCCATGCTTTCTGCAAAGCTGTCTAGACTTGTCTTCTTTAGTTGCATGAGGCATGCAGATTACCATTGTGAAACTTCATTTGTTCCTCTTCATCCAGTCTTTCTTTAAACATCAATATGCGATCTTTCATGTCTTGGTTCAGTATTGCCTACATTTCAACACTAGTCTTGTTTGAGAAAAACAGGTGACTACTGCACGATGTGTAATAGCCACATGCCTATCATGTTACTTTAATGTAACGTGATAGTTATGCATGCCATTTTCCATACTGAGAGACTGAATAGTCCCTGGCCCCAAAAGCCAACTAAATTAATTACAAGAAGACAGGATGTTGGAGGGAAGATAACATGGAAGGGGATAGAGGGAACAAGGAAACAATGCCCTAAATAAGGCTGGATTGAAGTGATCATTCTGTGCATATTGCTGCTTTTGGATGGGGACTGGAAAAGCAGCACTGCTTGGCTAAATATCCTTGCTGTCAGGATAAACTTGCCAAATGTGATTCAAACAGCAAATGGTGAGAGCTTATGGGATTAAAGCAATGCTAGACAAAGTGCTGAACAACATGCTGTAGGGAGTATCCCACACTTTCTGGGACTTAAAGGGTCTCCGACTCTAACTGGTGATTTGTGGATTCAAGATCTAAACGTGACTGATTGGTTTTCCATGCACTGTCTTGCCCATGTCTTCTTTACCTACCCTGATTACTTAATAGTTGTGAACATACAGTGCCTCTCTAACAGATATGATTTCTAGATTGGTTGAGCTTTTATTATTCTCTCTTTTACATCATGGCTTTTATTGCTTTGGTCACTTCCCCAAGGGGTCCCAACTAGGGACGAGTATTAAGTTCAAGAAGCCATGACAGTAGAGCATTTCCACAATTCCTAATAAAGGTCTTCAAATATCTGAAGGGTATTTGATGGAGGAGGATCAGGGGTGGTGCCAGGCTCTTCCCAATGGGGGGCGGGGGGGCTGAGGTGGGGTAAACAAAAAATTGAGGGGGGAAGGGGGGGTTACGCTATATATCTGGCCAAACATACTTGTTCATTTTTTTTTAACAATACCCAGTTAACGCACCTCACCTCTGAGGCCAGGAGCAGGGCAGGTTCAGCTGTACAGCAAGGGGGTGGGGGTTGGACAAGGGCAGTGCTAGGAGGGGTGGCTAAGGCCATTTTGAAATGGCTAT
>NW_005842874.1:582177-590405 GCF_000455745.1 Alligator sinensis
CCCCCCTCCCTTACACTACCCCTCAGGAGGATGGATATGGGCTTTTCTTCATGGCCACAGGGTACAGAACTAGGAACAACGGCCTCAAACTTCAGCAGGGGAAATGTAGGTTGGAGAGAAGAAACCTTTGAACTATGAGGGTGGTCAAGCACTGGAACAGCCTACCTAGGGGAAAGTGTGAAATCTCGATCCCTGTAAACTTTCAAAAGCAACTTAGACACTTGGCTGGAATGGTTTAGTCTTGAATGATCCTGCCTTGAGCAGGGGGCTAGACTAAATGACCTTGCAAGGTCTCTTTTAGCCCTATTTTCCTATGATCCTCCTACAGCAGGTAGGTATTCCTTGAAAATCTCATCCAAATATCAACATATCTGGACCCCATTTAGGCTTTTACAGTTTTATTGGATCACTGGCTGGGCTAAGAGAAGTTTGATTAAAAAAACAGAAGATCCAAAAATGAACTGTATAGCACCCATAACCTAATCATTTGGGTTATAGTACAACTTTCAAATATTAGATACAGGGCACATCATAGACTATAAAGAGAGTTTTGTATTTCTCTCATTTTGTTCACAACCTACATAAATCTGGAGGAGGGAGAAAAAAAGATGCTGAATATTCATCATGTTCATGGAAGTTGGGGGGGAAGGAAGTTTGCACTGAAAAAAAGTGGGTGAAATTTGACTCTGTGCAGAGATTTAGTTCAAGGCCTGTGCGCCACCGACACCACACTCAGATTAGTCCCTTAATTAGCTTGTAAGTGGAGTATAGGTCATGTGTTGAGCCCTTCCACTGAGGTCAAACCACTCCACATGAATATTTCATACCTTTGCCTTCCTCAGTGAAAGCCTGAATCATGCATCATATAACTTGTGATCCTGAGTTACTGAAATCTTTATGTTTTGCTATTACAGTCGCCTACTTTCTCCTAATTTCATTTCCAAAGTCTCTCAGCGCTTTGGATACAGAGCTTGATGCATGACCAAAGATCCTTGGTGGATGAACAAACCATATATTAAATATAGAACCTCAGTGCCATAATTATTCGGAGCAAGCTACACAAATATACATCTTCAGCTGTACCTGAATCTATTAAGCCCACTGCACATTCTCTTTGCTAAGCAAAATGGCATGAAAAGAATTTGTTTCTGAGCAAATCAGGTGTTATGATGAAGTATAAAGCTGGGACTCAGAACAGATAAGAAAAGGGTACACATTGAAGTATAATCTACTTTTTGCTTCCACAGGTTGCTTTTGTAAGTTTTAGAGAGAATGACTTTATTTGCTCCAAAAACAGCAAGTGAGATATCAGTACTGTAGGGCATAGCCCTACATATACACTGAAATTGGATTCCTAGTGTGATGCTACTGATCGGAAGCTACAATGAAATGCAAAAGGACAAAAACAGTACAAGGAAACCCTGGTAAGCTTAATGGTAAACTGAACACGATAGCAATGCAGAGAAGTGGGCTTTGAAATGGAGACCTGTCCATATTTCTCTTCTCTAATTCAGCAAAGTGGCAGCTACAGAATTACAAACTAATCACAGAAAAATTCTGGGTTCTTACCATCATGCATAGTGAGCGGTGGCTTGGAAAATGGCTTTGGGTAATTCACTGGAGGAATATACCTATATAAAATTCACCTTGTAGTATGAAATATTGTATTCTGCACATCTTCCTTTCTTCTCTAATTACTTGATACTCTAAATTCAATGTGTGAATGCTCTGCTTAAATGTATTGCTCTGGAGGTACAAAAGGCATGTTAAATGCTCATACTTCTGTGTATTTTGCCTGTTCAGATAATGGGCAGCAGTATCAGGAAGTAGCCATAACACTTTCATTTCTCCTATGCAGGACAGGGCAGTGGGAGTCAGGACATCATGTTCAATGCCATAGTGGCCCTAATCTTGGGTCAGTTACTTAAAACATCTTAAATTCTCCATGTAAAGTGAAGCAGACTAATAATGCTTATCCAGCATCTTAAAGCGTGCTGAGATCATCAGATAAAAGGCACCATCTCATGGTTAAGATTGTGCGGGCCGGCTCCCGGTCCCGTCCTCGCCAGGTGCGAGCTGGGCCCGTCTGTGTGCACACGGGCTGTGGCCGGCAGCCTGGGCACGCGGGGCCGGAGAAAAGTCGCGGGGTGGAGCAGTACACTCGAGCTAGAATCAGTCACAGAGGCGTAATGGTTGATTGAAAAGATTATTTACTTACACCGGAGATGGTCGCGGTGCAGGCTGGACAGTTTCCCAGGTACAGCTCCGCTTCCTTCCTCGTTGGAGGACTCTAAAACTCGGTTCCCAGGATCCTCAGAGTGGTTCAGACTCCGTGGTGTCGATAACTGGGTTCTAGGGTAGGGATTCGTCTGGGCTGCGATCGGTGATGGGGAGAGGCTAGAGGCCGTCGGTAAGTGGCGCCCCGGAGTTTGCTAGGCTCCGGGGGTTCGGCAATTGGAGCCTCTATCGCCTTCTTAAGAAAGACGTGCTGGGTTCGAAAGGACCCACAGCGCTTAGAGATCCGTCTCTCCGTCTCTCTCTCCGTCTTTCTCTCCAACTTGGGCGGAAACCACCCAAGCCTTTTGTACGGCTAGCAAGCCAATAGCTAGCCGCCACGTGTGCCTAAATTAAGACCGGACAATAATGTGGCTCAAATCTCAATACAAATGGTGGGAAAACTCCTTTGCAGCGTGCATCACTAAATGCAAAAGTCATGCACAATGCAAAGAAGGCTACAGAACGGCAGGAAACGCTTTTCTGCACGCGGGTTCTCCATAACAACAGAACACTCCGTCGTGCAAAAGAGCTCCAATTCGGCGGGAACATAATTTAGTGGTGCCGAAGCACACACAATTAAAAATCCACAACTTTGGGTTGTGACAAAGATGATCATGGGCTGTGGCATATTTTGAATATCAACCATGTGAAAAGCCAGGTTTCACCAGTGCCCTGAAGAAAAACGGCAATAATCAGCTGATATACCATAGAACTGAATTTCCTTTTTCACGGCTGCTTTCCACCGGTGGCTCAGTCAGAGGTGTAACTAGTGATTTTTTGCACCCTGGGCAGAGATGCTAGAGAGCTGGGGACAGGGGCACACAGAAAGAGGGAAGAAAGGCCAAGAGCTGGAAAGCAGGGGTTGGTGAAGGGGATGCAAATGCTGGAGTCTTACCTACAGCTGTCACATGTTTTAGTGAAGTCCAGCTAGCTGTGTAAATCAGAAAGGAGGGCACCTGAGAAATACCAAGAACGCCTGTAACACCTGAACGCACTCCTGAGCTGTGGACTTCAACACAAAGGTAAAACTTGCGAAAACCAATGAGAACTGCAGGCATAACAGAGGCATAACAAAAAGAGTTGCTGCCTGTGGGGTGGGGTGGGGTAGTGGCAAGGGGTAATGTGATTCCAAGAGCAGGGGGATGAGAGACAGAATCCAAATGCGAGCTGGGGGAATAGGGGCAGGCTGGCAGGGAACAGCACTCTTATCCGCGCTGGGATCTCCGTCCTGGCCGGGATGCTGCTGCCTTTGTATGTGCTCTGCTGGCTCTAGCTGCTTCTCTTCGAGTGGCAGCAGCTGGGGACTGTTTTTAGAGGTCCTGGCAGACACAGACTGATCCCATGGAGGTGGGGATGATTCCAGTGCCTCTCCTAACCTGGCGCCTGGGGTGGGGGGAGGCCCTCTCACCCACCCTGGTTATGCTGCAGCTCTTCTCATCATGTATGCAAATACAGTACTTTAAAAACTTTCTTTCATTCTCCTCCCCAAAACTGTTCTTTTTTCCTGTTGAAACAGGTGTGATTATTAGTTTAATTTCAGAAGCACTGCACCAGGCCATATGAAGAAGAGGCTGAGAGCCATGGGTGTACTTATGTACACCCCTGGCTCAGGGGTGACTTGGTGGCAGCTTATAAGTACATCGGGGTGTGCATCAGGATCTGGGGGAACATCTGTTCACCAGGGCACCCCAAGGGAAGACGAGGTCCAATGGTTACAAACCCCTGGAAGACCATTTTAGGCTGGACATAAGGAAAAACTTCTTTACCACCGAGTCCCCAGGGCCTGGAATAAACTCCCCCCAGACATGGTGCAAGCAGCTACTCTGGACACTTTCAAGAAACACTTGGATGCCTATCTAGCTGGGATCCTTTGACCCCAGCTGACTTCCTGCCGTTTGGGCAGGGGGGGGCTGGACCCGATGATCTTGCGAGGTCCCTTCCAGCCCTAATGTCTATGAAATCTATAATGTCTATACCTAGAAAAGCAGATCTGCAAATAAACAGCAAATACTTTGCTCTTGCTAGAGCATCTCTCATTGATGGGTTTTGGAGCGGTGCACTCTGAGTTAATTAAATGAAATATTGCAACAAGCCACTCGGGAAAGTTTGGAGAGATGACAGTCTTCCAAATGTGGAATTCTTGCATAGTTATTCGTCTTCAGTTCATTAAAATATTATTCAGTGAGTAATTAGTTTGGCCTGATCTTCCCCTGTATCATAGCGAGCGGCCTGAAACAAGAGGGTACTTGGGAAACATGTCACACACCACAGAAATAAGAGGAAAGAATTATTGGTTTAGACTTTTCTGCTCACAAAGCACCCATCACTGCAGCCTCTAGCCTATTTCTACTCTCCCAGAAGTTCAGTGTAATAATCATAATCTTGATCCAAAAAAAAAAAAAAAAAAAAAAAGATTGCTTGGCATTTGGAATGGCAACAAGCTCAGCTGTAACAAGAACAGGTCGTTAGGCCAGAAACAAGACCTATTATCGCAAATCTAAATGTATGCTAGGCAGAAAAATGTGAATTGAAGTAATGTTTGCTAGTGGCTGAATGTCGTGCCATAGACATTTGATAGCTGCTCGGTATAGCATCTGGGAGTTTAATGGTAAATAATGCCCACCTCACAAAAACCCAAGAGCTGCAAACTGGCACTGAAATGGTTGTTAGTCTCAGGGAGACAAGGGGAATAGGCAGGGACACCCTCCACCTTCCCCTAATGGGGATTCCTTGAGGTCAGGGCTGTGGCAGCTTGGCAGTGCAGTGAGGAGACATGCGCAATTGCTATTTGTGCTGCAGTTCTGGAGAAAAAGGCCTTCAGTCACCCATGCCTTGTCTATACTTGAAAGTTGTATAGTACATAACTATGTCTAATAATATGACTTTTCTAAAACCAATTTAGCTATACTAATACAATCCCTAGCATGAGTGCAATTATAAGATGCCTTCTATTTGTATACCTTACTTCCCTTCCCACACAGGAATGACTATACTGGCATAAAATGACGATTTTACCAAGGTAATTGCATCTGCGCTTCAGGGAGTCGTATTATTTAAACTATACTGGGATAATTAGGGTGATACAAATTGCTATTGTACACAAAGCCCAAGGCTGTCAATCCATCAGTCTTTAAAAAAAAAAAAAGTTTCAGAAAGCCTCAATAAGTGCTTATTGGGGAGGATGAAGTGGGGAAAAAATAATAATGCTCTTTGCACAAAATTAAGCTTGGAAAAAAGCATACTAAGCCAAATAGCAGCTGTGGTATTTGATGTTCACGTTGCAGCTTTTAATGCTCTTACGGTTCAGACAGCAAGAGATGATTCTCTGTTCTGAAGTACCATGCCGCTCTCCGGAAGCCTGAAAATGCTTAGCACAGCTTGTCTGTTTCTTATACGGCACAATAAAGACGCTTGCAAAGGAACTAATTTCTAAAAGCGAGTAGGAAAAAAAAAAATAGCCCACACAGCTCTAAACGTGGGCAGACTCAGTGCTAAGCAGCAGATGATTCCTACTGAATAACTGCCCTAGATTTTACAAACAATGCAGGGAACAAAAATAGAAACCCATTTACATATCGATGCTAATAACTTTATTTATAGTGTCACAGCTACAGCACAGTAAACGAACTGCATCTTAACTTGGAAGCCGTTTGCTGCGGCTCAGTCACACGCCTAGTTTTCCCAGCCTGTACACCGTAGGGGGGGAAAAATGCTGTTGAAAGCAGCCAACAAGCTCTTTAAAAGGGAACGTATGGGACCAGACAAAAATGAATAGTGTTCAGGAACTCTTAGCCACATAAACCTCTCTGAGCAGCTAGTGACGGCCCTTCGCTGTTAACTTAATGCGAACTGCAGTTAAGCAAGCAAGGCTCAGTAACATGAAACACAGCCCATTTATCAAGTCGCACCATACTTTTCTTGACCATCAGGACAACATCCCGTAAACATAGCTGATGGATGATTCTTTTGATGAAGGTATGGAGACAGGGTTAAGCCTGCCCAGCCAGGAGGTGGAAAAAGAAGGGATGATAGTCTGATACTGAGTCCTGAACACACTGCTGCTGCCTGGCACAGGACTCGAGCCAACTTTGAACTGGCAGGCATGTAGATCCCCTGGCTCAGATAGCCCACGCTTATCATAGTGGACACGTGCATCTTTACGGAGGGAGTATGCGTGTGTGCAAGCAGGCACAGCCCCTTGCTCCTGTGGTATTTCAGAGATAAGTTTACACAAAGGACAGCTCCAACGGAAACACTTCATAGCCTAGCCAGGAAGCCCCTGAGAAGTGGGAGGCCATGGTTCAAATCCACTCCCAGCCTAATTCAGAGAAAGATTCTTGCCTGGAGGTCATAGCACTTCGTAGGAGTTGGGACAGCTTGCTGGCTGGTCATAGGAAAAAAAATCAGCAAGAAAAAGAGAAGACCCTTCTACCCCAGAAATACCTTAAAGATTTGGGGCACTTGCCTAAGGGCATATGAATTGTGGGTCCTATCTTCTTTAGAAGAGAAGGGATTTATCAAACATGAATCTCTAACACCCTAGCCCCTAAGCTTTTGCATGAGAGGGGACATATCTAATAGCTACATCAGCACTCCCAGTCTGGAGACTCCAGCCCTTCACTGCCTTTGCTTTTTGTAGACGTGCCAGAGTCTATGGAGCATGATGCTGAATTCAATTATTTGCAGTTCCCATTTCAACAAGAAGGGGGGAAAAAAAGTGAAAATCTGGTCCCATGCAAACTGATTTTCTTTGTTCTTGAGTTTTGTTCAACAGCTCAGCTAAAATGTCAATTATTTGCACATCCATCGTAGCTACACTAATTTCTGAAATTAGGGCTAATTCCCCATGACGGGAAGGCCTGCAATTGTAAAAACAGCTAATCCCCAGCACAAAAGGGATCCTCTGGTTATTTACGTGAAAATACTTTGTAGGTAGTTCGAGACGACATGTCCTAAGCAGCAGACAGGCTACAGGGAGCCAGGAACTTCTGAGCTCTACCCAGGCTCTCCTACTGAGACGTTAATTAAATTTAAATAAATCACTGTCACGACTTCAGTCTCCTAGTCTCCTAGTTTTCCCTTTCTGCAATTGGGAGGCAATTCCTACTTAGAAGGGGGAGGAGGTGCTTATATTTGCATAATGCTCTGAAAATATGGAGGGTTAAGATAAATACAAAGAAGGGTTTGCTCCAAATGTCACTTTCCTAGCAAAATGACTGAGGATTTGTTCAGTTATTGGTAACAACAAATACTGGATTTGATTTAGATTAATAGAAAAGTTACAAAGCTGTGAGATATGAGCAATGAAATATGCTTTTAAGGTTTTGCTAGGCACTCTACCAGGGTATGATATTCATGGAAATAGCTTCCTTAGATGTTTAGGAAAAATAATTCCAAAGCAATTGAAGAAACATAAAGGACAAATTAAATAAACCAATTACCCCCAATTTCATGTATATGCTTAAGCAAGGTACAGTGATCTAATAACTACCAATGAAAGCGCAATTCTAGTATCTAATAGCACCAAATCTCTTTTACTGCTCATCAGATAAAAACCCACTTGATTAGAGCCATATGAATCCCAGAGTTTAATTGCAATAGCATCTAAAATTAAAGCATTTTACTTGACTTATCACAAAGAGATGTATAAACTTACCAGTTTGTTATGTAAATGAGGCATTTTGAACACGAGCCAGAAGATCTTTGGTATTTCCACAAATTCTCCGTATTCCATTGTTTTAGTGTTAGCTCAATAAATTTAACAATTAACGAAAAAGCAGAAAAATTTCAATAGTTAAAGTTTGATGAAACTATAACACAACAAAAGATTCCTGGTAGAATGAGAAAAGGAGGCCGGGCCTTTATTTCATGACATATTTTGAAAAGAAAATTAGACCCAAATGCACATTTTATTACTTGCGTACTTTTCAGTATTCAAATCCATCTTGGGG
>NW_005842874.1:590436-601687 GCF_000455745.1 Alligator sinensis
ATGGGGTATGGTGTGACTGAGTGTATATAAGGTTATATCTAGAGGAGGATTTTTTACTTCTGCCTTGGAGATAGTTAGGTTCACAATCACCCTTGCTTCTTCCAAAAGCAAGTTTCACAGACATGACACAACACTAAAAACATATTAGTCTCGTGATTCTCACTCCCACTGCCCCGATGAATTCTCCAAAGGACTGTAGCCACCCAAGGACTGTGACCACGTAGAAAGAGAGAAGCCAGACCAGTTCTCCGAGCACTGGAGTGATGTACTCTCACAGATATTTATTAGCAGGAAAAACGATACTCCCTACATCAACTGGAGTGTTTCTTTGGTAAGACTGAATTCATCGGTCAGTAAAGCGAGCGAAGTCACTGCAGCGTAAGTTGGTTATTATCACATGGACCACTACAGCTGCTTCAGGTTTGTGGAGTATGGTAGGATGGGATGATCTTATGACTAGCCAAGGATGGCTTTGTCCCCCTACATTTTTGGTATCAAAGAAATCCAGCCCGATTCTTGAGATGCATTTTGACAACGAGTACAGAGATAGCCCACTGCCCTCATAAAGGAGGTTGTGTCTTCTTTTTAAGAGGGCTAACGACTAGCATCACACATCTGTCTCTCCTAGGTCTTGGACTCAGCACAGCTGCCAGATGCTCTAATATAGTTTAAACCAGGAAAAGACCCTAGCAGAACACATTACTTCACTCTACTGCACTCCCGAACGCATACTTTTAAACAGGTGGTCGAAGAACACAACACTGCAGTTCTCAACCTTGTCCATCAATGAATAAATTAATTTTATTCTAAACCCAGCATTTGTTTTACATTGCTCTAGAACATGGCCAAGAGTACTGTTGCTTAAAAAAATACCCCAGAAGACTACCTAACCTCGGAGTTGTACTCTATAAAATAAAAAGTGCCATTTCTTCCAATTCAGATGGATTATTCTGAGGTATAACTTGGCAGCTGCTATTTAACATAAGTAAGGATTCTCCTCAACCAGATGGGTGAAGGGGGGTAGGGGGAGGAGGAAGGGAAGAGGAAACCTGATCATTAAAAAGGCCTCTTTTATGCTTGGCTAGAAAAAAGATCCTCAAAACCTATCAGAATTGCATTTACAGTAGCTCTTAATGAAATCCAGAACTAATGTTTCTAAATGCAACGCAAGAGTTATATTTTTATGGATAGTATTTGGCTTCCGATTTGCTCCGTTTGATCTACAACTAGAATTGGTTGCGTTACCTAGAACAGAAGCCAAAGTCCCATTTCCTTCATTTTACAAATTGATCCCTGCAAGTGCACTCGTCCTTGGAAACATCCGTTACTGCAGAAAGGAGGATGTATGTTTAATTTAGGACTTCTCTCACACTGCTAATCAACTCTGTTTTGGCACCATTATGAAAAAGGTTTTAGCATGGCTTTCCTAATCTCTCCCTCGTTTCCCCCCACCCCTGCTCACCACTTGAATATTGTTTATTTCAGTTTACTGTTATTTCTAGCCCTATTTGCTGCCAGGCCAGCTCCCCACCCCATCAGCTCCTTGACATACTGTCTCTCGTCTACTTCACGTTCCAAGACATTTTTCAAAGTGCGTCTCCAACTTGCCACTGCATTCAACACTTATGGATCTGACAGGCTTTGGAGATAACACAAATTAAATGGTTGTTGGAATAACTGGGGCTGTCCTGGTAACATCTTATTAGCATCACATTTCCCATGACGAGTGTTAAACGGTGCCAACGTATTATCAGACTTTACAGAGAACTCTTGTCGAAGTTCAAAACAAAACAAATGAGCTGTCGTGGTGGATCAACAGACTATCACTACAGCATCCCCTTCCCTGCAACAGCTCCCCACTGCCTCGTACACTCAGCTCCCTCCCGGAGCGAGGGACAGCACGTTGTACTCCAAGATCTCTTTTGCACAGGCTACAAAGGAGCTAAGCAAGCATGAAGGACGGACGTGGGAAGGAACAAGTTCTGAACACTCAAGTTCCCAAATCACCAGCCACTTAGTACAGAGAACGTGGAGAGAGGGCGTTCTGCTGAGACAGTAAAGCTGATTAAGTTTGTGGGATGAGCATGATGCATAACCAGTTAGAGCACTGGCTTTTTAACTAATGCCATGATCCTCAGAGACACTAAGCAGCTGTAATTCCCACTCAACTCAGTGGAATAAGGCTTTGAGAGAATCGGGTTCAAATCCTCAGGTGGCTTCCTACTAACTTTGTGAGGCTGGGATCAGGCATAGTTCACAAGTATGAAGGTGGTCATTTGTGGGCAACATTCACAGTACTTGTTGTAGAGAGTTTTACTGAATCAGCAAGCATATCCTTTATTTTATCAGTGAAGGCTAAGAACTGGAACAACAGTAAAGGATTAACAGGGATCATTAGCAACAAGGAAACAGCAGACATTTTTCCCCAGAACGTGGCAGACTTGCAAGGAGAGTAGAATCCCCTAGAAGAATTCGATCAGAATAGCAGAATTCTCCTCGTCCTCTTCAACAATTCTTCAAACCGCGTATCAGCACCATGCCCCCCACTGTTCTCAGGACTAGTTTGCTTTTACCAAATGCCTTCATTTATAAAACTTACAGGGCTCTGTATATCTTTTCAAGTCTGATTTAATTGAAAAAAAACAAATGCACTAGTAGAAAAGCCTGTGCTATGCAACACGGGATGAAGAATCACTCCATAAGACAGAATGGCAAAGGCAAGCACTCCAGAAATGTTCTAAGTGCCATCAATCGGGGGCCTGACTCGATGATCTTCCAAGGTCCCTTCCAGCCCTAGTGTCTATGAAATCATTGCTTTTACCTGCCATGTATAGTCTCTCTCTGCATGTCTTATTCTCTCTCTGTTGCTTTTCCTTATTGCTCAAAAATTCTTTTCCCTTATCTACCTTGTATTCTTTCTAGACACTTCCTCCTCTCAGGTCATCTTTTCCATCTCTTAGCTAAACAAAGCCAGTAAGCACAGGACAAACAATAATTGATAAGGACTTAAAATAAAACAAGATGGGGCATTTACCTTGCCCCACTGAACTCTGTTTTAACTTCTTCACCAAAAAGAACCACTGAAATACTGTTGTGAATTTCAGCTGACTGCAGCATGAAAAAGTGAAGTGTTAAGTATTTAGTCTTTATAGGAACAAGGAGAAAGCAGTTTGCAGATTCAGTTAAACAGGGCACGTCTACACGAAATAATTAATACCCATTGGACTAATTCTATTAGTGCAGCTGGCAAAAACCATGCTAATGTGCAATATTAGTCCAATACACATTAAGTATCACATAAAGTGTTCATCTGTGCTAATGTGCAGTAGCACCAATTATGGCACATTAGGTTAGTACCTGTTATTAACGGTACTAAACTTAACGCGCGGTGATTACAGGACTCAGAACTCGTGGCAGAGGCAATATCTTTCATTACATCAAATAGGTATTTGCAAAAATTCTTTATTTGCAAGCTTTCAGACACACACACCCTTCGTCAGGCATAAAAGAAAGCAAAGATTGTAAAATGTCTCCTAGGTGGAAATGAAAATTTGTATTTCACAGGATTGCTGAACGTGTTGTAAGATCTCCTGGTTGGAATAGTTCATTTTTTGCAAATTAGGCTCAGATAAAAGTTGGAAAAAAGTCTTTTTACCTTGAAGTTGTCTGGTGGCAAGCAGGAGGTAGAATTATGTTTCCTTCTGGTTATGTTGTTTCATACTTCACAGAAGAGTGGGAAGATTGAATGCTCTCCTGGAAGCAAAATTTACCACCTGGAAACCTGAAAGCTGACACCCTGACCCTGCCTGTTGTTCAAGCTAAATTTGCATTTCCACAGAGCTCAGAGGCACATCAACATAATAGAAATTCCTGCCCAGGATTTAGTTGGTCTAATAAAAGATATCACCTCTACCCAGAGTTCCGATTCCTTTTGCCATAGACTAATATGGCTACAACCTGTAAACCGTAATTACAGTGCATTAATGAATGTGTAGATTCATTCATATTCATGCATGATATAAACTCTGCTCCTTTATGCTACACGTAATGCATTTTTGGAAGAAATGATCTGGTTAACTTTCAGTGTGGCTTGAGAAAGGTATAAACTCGGGCCATTGGAGGTCTCAGCTTCATTCCGGAGGGAAGCCGTGTGGACCCAAGAGGAAACAGAGAGGGAATCTCACTTGGCTTGCTTAATTAGCACCTTTTGAAACTTGTCCGTCTCTGCCTTCAGGGCAATCACAAAATGAGATCTGCATTATGTAGTAAGCACTGGAACAAGTGACCCAGAGAGGTGGTGGAATCTCCATCCCTGGAGGTTTTTAAGACCCAGCTAAACAAGGCCTTGGCTGGTGATATAGGTGGGGATGGTCCTGCTTTGAGCAGGAGGTTGGGTTAGATGACCTCCTGAGGTCCCTTTCAACCCTAATTTTCTAGGGTTCAATTATTTGATACTGCAAATTAATGTATTAATAATTCTGAAGAAGAGGGGGAATCTAACTCACCTTGATGAACTAAAACATTGCTCTGTAAACTAGTGGCATCTTTTCGCTATTCCCTCTGATTCACTAGCCACAGTATTTCATCATTAAAACATCTAACACTTTCCTCTACATCACCCTGTGAACTTCACAGACCCCTGTGTAAACTCTGAATAGCAGGGTGTGAATTATATATCACAGGCTCTTCTTAATTGCGGATAGACTGCTGGGTAGCTGCAGAACTGCAGTCACCTGGCATATTGCACTTCTTGGTGGTTGCCTTTATTACAGCACAAGAGTTGAAGTGGTGTCATCCAACAGGGTGCCTTGCAGAGAATTATTTATCTGTTTTGTTCTTCGGCCTGTACAAGCGTTCTTTGTCCCCTTGAAAGTACCAGGAGTTCCCAGCAGTAAGCAAGCAAGATCACAATATAGCTCCAGTTCAAATAAAAAGACCTGTAAACTCTCAGAGGAAAATTCAAGCAAGTTACTATGTTGGGAGATAAGACTCTTACCCTCTTTCTCTGGCTCTTGAAGATGAGCAGCAATGTGCATATGCCAGTGTATATGAGGAGGTGGATTTGATTAATAAAGTTTGATGATAAAATTGCTCCCCCTCTTTGGCTTAAAGGTCAGCTAAGGCTTTGAGCAATGCCACATGAATCAAAAGTGAATCCTGTTGAGGAAACGATTGGGACTGACCTTGCTTTGAAATGTTCTTTTTTGATACTATGTTCCAAGCCTATAAACTTTGAAGCCAACTTGAGATGGGCTGTAATAACTACTGTAAAATACACATGCTCCTTTCACAGGCAGATTTTAGCTTGAACATCTTTTTCCCCAAAGACTCTTATTTTCCACTATCACACTCCTCTGAGAAATAACAAAGGGAGAGGATGACTCAGGCAATTAGTAGTAAGCTACAGAGAGTTTCACTTCCAGCCACTGGTTTAAATCCAGCTTAGTTTAACAGTTACTAAACCATTATTGCTGTGTAGAAGAACCTGCAGGATTTATGCACAATGATTTAAGAGGAAACTCACCCCACCCCACTAAAGACAGAGTATTTGGGCTTTGAGATTCGTAGAGAGCACGTCACTTGGGAAAGCAAAATTTACCTTGCCCTAAAGTGAGGGCAGCATGGGGCTGCCGCGTGCCCCCTTGTTGTTGCTGTTAACAATCACATCTCCACTGTATTAGCTGTGTGGGGTCACAGGAGCCACATAAATATGAATCTGCAGCAACCTCCAGCCTACCCACAATGCGTTCTTCCATACCAGTTCAACACAGGCCCTGAAGAAAAGAGAGAGAGTGCCAGGGCAGCTCGAGGTACCCCAGAGCCATGCCTGAGATCTTGGCACAAGCTATGGGAAGGCAATGTGATCTCCCCCAATAGGAACGCAAGCATCCGCCTCTAAAGGACCGGTGCATGATTCTGGCGGCTGACAACAGGACCCAGCTTGGGGAAAACCAGAAAGGAAGTCAAGGCCTTGGACTGGTCTGGCTACTATGGAGAATATTGTGTCAAAGCCAGATGTCTGTGAAAAACTGCTGCTGGGCCTCCTCCTGATTCATGCAAGACCCTTGTGTCCACAACCATAAACCACCTTTGTTATGAGGTGGTGGAGAGATGACAGGGCAGGGATCAGGTAAAAAAAACAACACACTACCGAATGGCATGGTGGTACGGTCTCATTCCAGTGAGGCTGACTATAGAAATTCCAGCTACATGAACTCTGGTGAAAACACAAGATCATTTTTGGGCTCTTTCAAAATATCCAGCAAGTAGCGATCACACATTCTATATGTAATAGATTTTTACGTATTGAAGGTGGTAAAATTAAACTTGGATTCTACTTAGCTTCACTTGTGTTTCATGTAAAAGGAAAAAAAAAATCTGGACGAGCTATTAAAAACAACAGACAGTTGGCAAGCCTACCTACAGGAGAAACCCACAGTTTGAACTGGACTTAGTGGAATACGTCTCATTAGAAACTTATTCAGTTTTATGAAAGAGGTGTTACGGTTAGCAAGTAGGACATCAGAGCGCTACATGCTCAGAAAAAGGTCTATATATGCCAACCAGAATACACTATTAACGAGGATGCTAATTTGATGTGTTCTTACATTAACATCAGAATGAGCCCAATTATAGCTAGACTTTGGGAGCCTTTCTACTAGCAGCAGTCAGAACCAAGCTGTTTGATACACTGTGCTTTGATTGATGCCTTCCCTTTAAACAGAAAGAACGAACACTTAGTGTGAAGTGACATGTTACACTTAGACCATACTAAGGACACTTAAAATGTGAGCGTTCACATATTAAAGCTCATTAACTCGTGCTAAGGAGCACACAGCAGAAGTGTTCACATCACAAACCCTGTCAGGTGATACTTGCAAATTCTGCTAACACTTCAAACCACGATTTTGACATTACAAATTGATCAACTATAATCAATCTTAATGCCTTGTGGCCAAAGTAGACACAAGCCCTCTTTAAGGCTAGCATAGATGGTACTGTCCACAAACCTTGAAGAGTTTCCAACAGTAAAAAAGAGAACTGATTGCAAATCTATGCAAGGAAGTCCGGTGCAATGACTTGTGCCTACAAGACACACAGTGAGCACCTCCTAATAACCATCCTTCAATACCTGGCATGACTATGGCGATTCAAAGACCACACAAGCAATATGTAAGTGCCATACCTGTTAAAACTGAAACGGTCATAAACTCTACAGCAAAGACTGAAGAAAACAGCACTGAAATCCTGACTGCTGAACTCTACAGAATTATAATCACTTCAGTCTACAAAGCACCCAACATGAGTCTTGCCTTTACAGATATACCAGGGATCACTCCGAACAAACTACGAGTGATCACTGGCGACTCTTTAACAGCCACAGCATGCAACGGGGCTACAATGAGACCAAAAGCAGTGAAGCAGTAGAAGCCTGGTCGGATGCATACCACCTAAATCTAATCCATTACCCAAAGCTACCTAAACCATTCAATAGCAGCCGCTGGATACAGGGATACAACCCAGACCTTATATTCACCACCAACACCATCACTGGGCTAAATAATAAAATGGTATTAGACCCTATCCCCCATTCTCATTATTGACCAGTTGGCATTCAGATCAAAGCTGCAGTAACACCTACAACCATGCCATTTCACAAATATTTCAACTTTAAAAAGGCAAACTAGAAAGGCTTTTCAGAATGCCTTGATGCCACAGTCCAAACCATCAAAGTACTGCCTGACAACTATGACCAATTCATAAAAGCTGTGCAGAAATCTGCAAGGAAGGCCATCCTGTGGGGCTGCTGCACGAATTACATGCCAGGTCTCACTCTGCAAACCACTGGCCTGTACTAAGACTACAGGCAACAGCATGAACTAGACCCTTTTTCTGCAAATGCTATCACTACAGGCGAGGAGCCTGTGTCAGCCGTTACAGAAGAATGCAGGAACTCTTGGGAGACCTTGATTGAGTCAACTGGTATAACGCATAACAGTAAAAAGGCATGGGCAGCAATATGCAAGCTGAGCAAAGACCCATGAAAGGTAGATCAACATCATAATGTCACCAGTAATTATACTGCCCAACAGATGCTTCTCAATGGAAAAACTCCCAAAACAAATAAAAAAACCCAAAAACACTCAGACTGGAAAAGTACAAGTACCCTAAAGACACAGGTTTTACAAGCCCCTTTTCAATGACAGAGCTGAATGCTGGTATTAATGCACTGAAGGCTGGGAAAGCAGCCAGCCTTGACGACACGCTTACTGAACAAATCAAGCAATTTGGATCCCAGTCTCAAGACTAGCTCCTCTGCCTATAAAAACTCATGCACAGTTAGTAAAAACATCCCAAAGATCTGGCAACGTGCTCAGGGAAAGATTCATTTGACCCAAAGAGCTTCAGACTTCTTTCTGCTATGTCACACATGTAAACTGTATAAATGACTGATACTGAACCAGCTTGCCCCATACGTGGATAAACACCAAATCCCTGAACAAGGCAGCTTTTTCCCTGAAAAAAAAAAAAAAAAAAAGAACAATGAGCCAGCTGCTCAATCTAACTCAACATATTGAAGATGGTTTTGAAAGAGGTCAAATCACTGAAGCTGTTTTTGTCAACCTAACAGCTGCCTACATTACAGTTAACCACTGACAACTCCTCCACAAGACCCTGGAAACGACAACAAAAAATCTATACCTTACAGAGCTTGGTATGAGCCCTGCTTGAAAACAGACTTTCTTGTCAAACTGGATAGGAAACAAAGCAGATGGATGCAACAGATTAATGGCCTCCCCCAAGGAAGCACACTTGCACCACTGTTATATAACACCTATACAACCAAATTGATCGATCTGGAAACAAAATGTTTCATGTAAGCAGATGACCTGCACATAACAGCCTAAAACACTAGCTTTGACCATACTGCAAAATCCCTGAGGGAGGCACTAACTGGCCTAACCTCATACTACACTGAGAAACAATTACGCGCCAGCCCAACGAAGACACAAGTACGTGCCTTCCTTTTGAAAAATGACAAGGCTGACCGCCAACAAAACATTACATGGTCTGGGACTCCACTATCCACTGTCCAAACCCAGTTTGCCTTGGAGTCACAAAGCCAAGATGAGCCTTGGAGTCACAAGACAAAGCCAAGGTGCGCACTCGTAACAACAATTTATACAAGAACATCAACTTGAAATGGAGAGCCCCTCAACCATCTGAACCACTGCCTTGGCTCTCAGCTTCTCTTCTGCAGAGTATGCATGCCCCCTGTATGAGAGAAATCCATCCATGCCAAGCGCCTTGACCCCATTCTTTATTACAGCTGCTGACGCGTCACAGGATGGCTGAAGCCTACCAGCCTAACCAGTGCGCATCTGCTGGCTGGCATCACTCCACCTGACATCAGAAGAACAGCAGCCAGCAAGACACAATGATCAAGACAAACCAAAGATGCGAGACACCCAACATATGACCACTGTGTGGCACGCAAATGTCTGAAGTCACACAGGAGTTTCCTCACCAGCACTCAACCTCTTGGTGCCACACCCAAGGAGACAAGATTATAGATGTGAAATGAGAAACTGGAAAAAAAACCCATCTGGCAGTGAAAAAGTGGACATTCCAGCAGCCAAGTCCTTACCACCAGAGGATGATGAACCACAGCAAAGGTGGCAATGTCTCAACTGCCTACGTACAATGAAAGGTCTCCCAAAGAATACACGGGCACAAGCAGGTGTAACAAAATGGTCAAGCGTGGTATAGAGACATGAGAAGAAGAAGAACTCATGCTAAGTTCCCCCTGAGCATCTCAAAGTTATGCCATGTCAGGAGAGGGTTAACTCTGGGCCTTGCTACTTAGCTCATGTTAGGGTAACTTCACTCCGCTCCACAGAGATGAAACAAGAAATCTGCAGTCCTTTAGTATCCCAGGATGCACCACTTCCAGACCCTCATACCCTACTACCCAGAGCAAGGAGAGAGGCTGGGTGCCCTGGCTCCTAGCCACTCTCCTGCTTGCCAGCCCTCTCACAGCAAGTCAAAGCTGGGCAGGCAATAAAGGGTATTAGGTCTTAACATGCGACTGCTCACTGCATGTTCCCACTTTAACACCGCTTAACATTGCACCAGTTCAGTATGATCCAAGTACAATGTTGAACTTCACCATTAGACTTGAGGAAAGAAAGTGCGGCTTCAAGACTTTTAATCTTGTTTCGTGACTAAAATGCAACTGGGATCTCTAGCAGTTTATCCAATTGAAAAATCATTGCCCCAAAAGCAGCAGTTTGCAAATATATGATGCTTAACATCCTAGAATCCCCAAACTCTTTACAAACAGCTAAGTACCACATTACTTCTGTAGTAGACACATACCATATCCATTTTACATATGAGAGAGGCTGCAGGCTAGGCAGGGTGGCCCCTTGGAGACTAACATGTTCAGAAAGATGAAAGCTTTTGTAAGCAACAGCCTACTTTGTCAACTGCTATGAAAAGACTTGCAGAGAGCAGGAGTACCTTGAGATGGTCTAAGTCTGGCTCTTCTTGTCTCACGGAGCTCCCAGCTTGAACACCTCAGAGACATTTCATAGATATTAGGGCTGGAAGGGACCTCGGAAGATCATCGAGTCCAGCCCCCCGCCCAAAAGGCAGGAAGTCAGCTGGGGTCATAGGAGCCCAGCAAGATAAGCATCCAGTTTCATCTTGAAGGTGTTCAATGAAGGCGCTTGAACCACCTCCGGTGGCAGGCTGTTCCAGCCTGGGAGCTCGGACAGTAAAGAAATTCTTCCTTATGTCCAGCCTGAAACGATCTTGAAGTAGTTTGTGACCATTCGACCTCATCATCCCTTGGGGCACTCTGGTGAACAAACGTTCCCCCAGATGCTGGTGGTCACCCCTGATAAACTTGTAGGTGGCCACCAGATCACCACTGAGCCTGCGCTTCTCCAGGCTAAAGAGCCCCAGGGCTCGCAGCCTGTCATCGTAGGGTCTGCTTCCCTGACCTCTGATCATGCGTGTGGCTCTTCTCTGGACTCTCTCAAGCTTCTCCACATCCTTTTTGAATTGTGGAGCCCAGAACTGGACACAGTACTCCAGCTGCGGCCTCACTAAGGCCAGGTACAAGGGGAGAGGCCAGCTGTTTGGTCGTTTTATTAGCCGCAGCATCGCACTGCAGGCTCATGTTCATCTTGTGGTCAATGATGACCCCCAAGTCTCTTTCTTCCATAGTGCTAGCCAACATAGC
>NW_005842874.1:604401-604685 GCF_000455745.1 Alligator sinensis
TCAGCAGGCTCTGCTGGGGCAGCAAGAGGTGCATACCTGTTGCTCAGTTCTGGTCGGGTAGGGGCCTTGGTGCGGCGGGCCTTAGGGCCCTTGCCCACCATGGTCCATGCCCCTGGCTGGACACAGCAGGAGGTCCCAAAGTCCTCCTTTGGCTTGGAGGGGGACTGTGGTCTACCCTCTGCCTCCCGGGGGAGAAGGGCCTGGCAGTAGGAGTCTATCTCCTGCTCGCAGTCCCTGATGGCACGCAGTCTCTGGACTGTGGCCTGGAGCTCCTCCAGCTGGCG
>NW_005842874.1:604869-621422 GCF_000455745.1 Alligator sinensis
GGTGGTCGCCCCTCTCTCCACGGGCCCCGCTTACCCCGGCTGTGCTGGGGGTCGGCGGGGGGCTCCGCGGCTGCTGGAGGGTTTCTGGGGGGGCTTCGGGGGAGCGGGGGCGCAGCGAGCTTTCACCCACGCGTCTCTCGCCGCTTCCGAGCCTAGCTGGGCTTTTTCCCGGTCGGCGGGCCCTTTTAAACTGTGCGCATGCGCAGTGGGCCTGCCGTCGAGGAAGCTACTCTTAGGGCAATAAGGGGGCCCTGCCCAGGATTTGGGGGACCCTGCCCTACTGGAGGGGGACAGGTGAGTACCCCCCTCCTCTCTCTCTCCCTGGGGGGCTGGGCCAAGTAGGGGCCATCATCATTAGTAGCCTCCCACCGCTCCCAGAAAAATGACAACCGTCTGAAGGTAGACGGAGGGGACAACCCTGTCCTGATTTACAGGCAACTCTGCAACCTTAAATGTCACCTGTCCACCAACAGACTATTTAAGCCCTATTCTCACTAAGCCACCAGGCTTTGCTTCAGACCCAGATACCAGCTGTACCCCTCATCAACCCAGACCTCATTATACCATCCAGGGTTCGTTCACTTGCCCCTCTACCAACATCACATATGCCATCACCTGCTTACAGTGCCCCTCTGCTGTCTATGCTGGACAGATGGGGCACACCCTGATTTGACATCAGTTTCACAAAGACACAAAAGCCAGTGGCACAATGCTTTAACCTCCCTAGATAGTCCATCACTGACCCCAAGGTAGCTGGTCTTGGCCAACAAAACTTCAGCACTCAATCTGAGCATGAAATTGCATAACACCAAATCATCCACAGACTGGACTATTACATATGGTCTCAATCTTAGACTCCAGATTCTTCTCCCAAAACCTGTCGTAGCTTTTACAATGCTTATATACCTCAACGGGTTAGCCGCTTTATTTATCCTTTTTGGATCTCTTCAATCCACCCTTATCTCGCTCATAACTGCCTTCTCCCTCATCCTTTCCTCCCCCTTTCCCTGTCCTTTGTATTTAAATTACTTTTTTTCCTTTCTGCTTAGCACCCTGCTCTCTGCAAGTCCATTCATAGCATCTGATGAAGTTGGCTGTCCCTTACAAAAGTGTATGCATCTCTGATTCAGTTAGTCTATAAGGTGCAACTCCACCCTGCCTTCTGCTTGACTTCAGACTAACATGGCTAACTACATCTTCCTACAGATGACAGAGAAGCTTGCTTGACTACAGAGCTGGCACGAGAATCCAGGAATCTTGACTCTCAAAACTAGTGATTTGTTTTTTAGTTGAAATGTTTAACGGTAATCAATCAGAGAGAATTTTTAAGTTTTGTTGCTAGAATATAATTGAATCAGAAAGCTAGTTAAACATGTTGCTCATTTACAGTGCCTGCAGCAACAGGAACCCATTCTTTTATTTCTACAAATAGTCTAATTCAAGTTGTCAAGCTATTTTAAACAATTTGCGACACCAAGTTAATCTCGTTCAGTATGCAGTTCACAAAAATTATATAAAGAGGAGGAGAGAGGAAATTGTCACTTTCCCCATGCCTGGATACCATCTCTAAAATAAACTTTGTGAAACAGGTCATCAGAGGAATGTAAAAAGAGACACCGCCAACCTTTATTCTTCTATAGAGTATGTCTGAACTCCATTTATAGCCTTGAGATTACTATATTTGGCCAAACCTAGATATCATTAAGCCATTATCATTGCAGTGGGCTACTATAAATAGCACAGGAACAGTGAATGTTTAAATTTCCACCTGGAAAGCATCAGGTAAACAAAATAATCTATGTATACTTTAATATGTGTGTGTGTGTGTGTGTGTGTGTGTGTGTGTGTGTGTGTGTGTGTGTATATCAGATATAATCTTATGCAAGATAAGATCATTTAATTGCATAATTCACTGCGTTGTTTACCCAAAAAGGGGACTCATATAGTCCTGGGAACTCCTTTCCTGATTATATTTGACAATGGTCTTTATATTTAACACACAGCTGTGGGAAAGGTCAAGTCACACCACGAAGTTCTGTATTTGTCAAAGTTAATTCTCATACAATAGTTCAGAGAAAGATTCCTCACTTCAAAAAACCCCTCATAAAACATGGTCATTTGCATCTAAACTGAATATATTAACCCAACATATCTTTTCATCTTGACCAACACCACTGCCTCAGATTCATTTTAATACAGCATTGTCTGGAAAAATAACTTGCTGCCAAAAGTGAGAGGAAGTCATATTTTCATTGTGGATAAATTAGTCTCTGAACTTTACTTTCCATCACAATAAACAGGAGATTATGAACTCATTCACAGGAAGCCCTGAATAAGGTCTTAAACAGATTTTTCTTTTATTCACTCATGTTAGAGAGACCACTTCACTTCTGCATGAAAATCACATATATATCCTGCACAGGCAGAAGCATGCCCCTAGGAAAAAAATATCTGCTTAGACAGTGTAATGGACAGGAAGATGCAAGTGCCTCTGTCCTCTACCAAATGGACTACTTATTGCTTATATTTGTTTAAGAGCCTCTATATTAGGGGTGGGTAAAATACAGCCCATGGGCCAGATCCAGCCCATGAAGTCCCTCTGTCTGGCCCGCGGCAGGTTCCTTGGTCCCACTTGGCCCAGGTGCCGCCCAGCCATGGTGCGTCCTGCCACCCCCTAGGCATGCAGTAAGGCAGGGGCGGCTCCATGGCTCAACTGCCTTTCTAGGCAGCCCAGACAATGGCAGCTCCTTCTGGCCGCCGCCGCTGCTGGCCCCAGCCCCGTGGTACCAGCAGGGACCTGCGCACTCAGCCCCGACCCAGTCCGGACTTGTCCATCCATGGGCAGCCCGAACCCGGCGCGCCGCGCCGGTCCAGACTCTCCCATCCATACTCAGCAGCATCAGCAGTGGCAGCTGCCAGGCAGAAACTGTTGTTCAGTGAATGGGAAAAGCAGCCTCTCCCCTTCACCACTGCCAGGCAGTTCTTGCTGCAGCCAACCAGATCCTGCGCCGCGCTGGGCTGCCCTGCACTCTCACTGCTGCCACGCTCGGCAGCCCAGAGGTGACAGTGATGGCAGCAGAGCCACGGGGCAGCCCAGGGCAGGCTTTGGGCACCTGGAACTGCCTGGCAGCAGTGAGGGGGAGTGGCTGCTTTTCCCCATGCTGAGCAACAGTTTCTGCCTGGCAGCCACTGCTGCTGAGCCTGGACGGGCGAGTCTGGAGCAGGTGTGGGGTGCGCCAGGTTGGGGCTGTGCGCTCGGGTCCCTGCCGGTACCGTGGGGCTGGGCCAGCAGCAACGGCAGCTGGAAGGAGCCACCCCAGCCCCACTGCATGCCCAGGGGGCAGCAGGACACGCCACACCTGGGCAGTACGGAGCACCTGCAGGGTACACTGGGGACTGTGCGCTGTTGGCGGTGGCAGGGAGGTGCCGTAGGGTACGTGGGCTTTGAGCAGTTGCAGGGCGGGGGTGGGTGCTGACTAGTCAGGGGCGTGCATGGAGGGGGCTCTCATGCACACCCCACCATACCCTCAAACCTTCCCCCACAAAGCCCACAACCATAACCTCCCCAACACAATTGCACACCCAACAAACACTATACTCACCCATACCCTGCATCACACTCTCCCACACCCGCATGCCTCTAGGGGGAGCCCCACTCACTGCTACATGCACACACCCCACCACACACAAAAATAAAAATATATATGTTGTACAAATATTTTTTGTATTTGTATTTCTGCTCTCAGAAACTATATAACAAACAAACAAATAAATTAAAAGCCTGCAAATGGGGATCAGTCAAAATATTATGGGAAAACAAGTACAGACCTGGTTTGTTTTTATTTTCTTTTTTTATACTGCCCGCTAAGAACATTTTCCTCCAAACAAATGATTCATTGGTAATAAAGTTCTACCATATAAGGAAATTGGAGGAACACATGAAAGGGCAGTTTCTGAAGAGATGGACAATCTGCATAGATCTGAATAATACTAAATATAGTTTGGAGTGGAGAAGACATTAAGGCCTCTATCACAAATATGTAGAAAGGGGTGTCAGGGGTGGGGGGTTCCTTCAAAACAGGTAAAAAAAAGTAACTTCCATCATCTGGAAAAGATCATTTCCTGTTAAAAGGACTTTTCTTTTCAATTCAAATTAAACATGGGGCCTCTACTAAAACCTCAGGCCCAATACTCCATCAATTTCCAGATGTTTAAAATCCCTATCTAAATATAAATTCAGCAAATGGTTTCTTTCTTCCTTCATGTAGTGGGACAAATGAAAAGTTTCATCTGAACAGCCTCAAAGCTTTGATGATCGTATATTCAGATATCAACATCCTGACCCACATTTAGTAAGAATTCGTAAACAAATTGTAATGTGTGTCAACATATAGTGTACATGTGCACACACACACACTCTGCAGAACTACATTGCTTGCAGGTTTTCTAGTAATATGCACTTGAAATTCTCTTAATTTTGCTCATTATGCCTTAAATATCAACAAAAATAATTCTCCAAACATTACCAAAAACATGCAAGGCAGTAGCTGAGTAGACAACTAGCACTAAGCAGGCTGCAAAACAGAGATTTGGAGAATTTTTGGGTGGAGGTAACAGGTTAAAAAACAAACAACACTTTTCAGGATCTTCATGAGTGCACACGGAGCCATGGATTCTGGAAGCATTTGAGTCTCGTCCAGAAGGCCTGCAAATCCTAACTTCAGGCAGCTCAATTCACCTGCTTTCAGCAGGGCAAAGGGCTGAGCTGAATTTGCTGCAATTCATACTTACAGTACCAGCAAGTCTTTTTTTTTTCCTATCCTGATTAGCAGATCAGGGAGTTATCCTCCCTGGAAGCTTCAGTAGAACTTCTGCTCTCAGACACAATACTGAAGCAATAGTTCTACCATAACCTTTAAATCAGTAAGAAATGAAAATATACACCAAAACACAGTGGACAAAGAAAGTCAGCCTGCCATATTTCAATGAGCAATGGAAAGCATTAGATGAGTCCATTATATAGCACTCATTAAAAATAATATTAAAAAAAACTCACAAAGCAAAAACAAAGCTAAAAGAAAACAAGGCTCTCCCACTTGTATTAGGTATGAAAGAAACGTTTCTGCTTATTAACTATCAACAGGAAGCCACATTCAATGGGGAGGCACAACACCCCTGCACTAACTTGACTTATTTTTGAATTGCCTTGACACAATAACCTGTACCTAAAACAGGCCATAGATCTTCTGCATAACAATGAAAAAGAAACCCGGTTAAGATGGCTGGGAGCTTTCTAATCTCAAGCAACTTTCCTTGACCACTGTACAGACTGCAGTTAAATGCAGACCTGCTAGTTCTCAGCTAATTCATGTATTCCTTTGATTTGAATACTACTTCCTTCAATATGTTTCTTGGTTCACCCATAGGCTTTAAAAAGCTATGGCAGTAATGGATAATTCCCAGAAGAAACTATTTTACTGCACCCATTCAAGGCAATGGGCTTCATGCCCAACTCAGAGCGAAATGAGTCATTTCTTCCAAGTCGCATCTCCTTTTCCAGTCCTCTTACTTACTTTGTCATTCCTCAGAATTATTTACCATTATTAACAGATCTTTCAGCTCAGTGGCCCCTTTAATACTATTGATTTATTTATACAACTTGTCATCTTAAACAAATCTGAAATTCAGCAGCATGAGTTTATTGGTTGGACTCTGACCTTGCAAGTGTTATTTCAATTTTTGCGCCTACTGCTGCCATATCCAAGACCAACGCCCAAGAGCTACAAAACAATTAGAGTATTGTGCAGGATTGTACCTTCATGGATTTTCATGCAACTATGTTTGCTCTAACCCTGCACTGGAGGTCAAATGATAGACAGAGGGACGGTCCGTCTTGAAGCAAAATGGCATTCGGCATGATTAAAATAAATGCCTCTGAAACATGGAAAGTGCATCTATTAAGCAGAACGAGGTTCCTCCTGAACCGAATGTAGCTTATTTTGCTGGAGGGAAGAACTGCCCTGAAACCCATTTTTCATAATACAGTCCAAAGAATAGTGGGAAGGAAGAACTATTTTATAAATCTCTCTATTAACACCTGCCATAAGATCTGCAATTACTTCACAAATAAACTTCAAACCTAAGAGTAAGCTGAATATTGAGTCAGCTCCCTGCTTATTATTCTGGTTCTAAACTTGTTGCCTAGAGACCCCTGAGAAACTTTAATAAGATTTCTGTGTCTCATATCAAAAGACTTGATACATGGTTTGAGAGGCAACTTCTACTGGATCCGATTTCTGCTTGGATGTGAAGGGAAAGCCTATCTGTGATCAATCAGATGCCATTTATTCAAGGACCAGAGAATACCTCCTCTACATCTGGTATTGTCATCTTATTTTAAAATATGTTATTACATCTCCTCAGATCAAAAAGTCATCTTGCTAACCACAATTTATCTGGAGAAAATCCCTATCAGATTATAGAGATGAAACAATTGTTCCCAGTATATATGTGCTCTTGTTGCAAAAACAAGCCAACAGCAATCTGGGTTGTATTCATAGGAAGGTTACTTGCAAATCAAGGAAGCGATTCTCCTGTACTGTTCAGCACCAGGGAGGCCTCACCTGGAACACCGCGCCCAGCTTTGGGCCCCGCACTTCACGAAGGACACGAACAGTTCGGAAATGGTCCAGCACAGAGCAACAAAAATGGTCAGGGGCTTGAGAGACAAGGAAAGGCTGAAAGTACTGGGGTTGTTTAGTCTGGAGAAGAAAAGACCAAGGGGGTATTTGATACCAGTCTTCAAACACCCAAAGGACGATTACAGAGAGGATGGAGATGGGCTTCTCTCTGGCCGCAGGAGACAGGACTAGGAGCAGTGGCCTCAAATTGGAGCAAGAGAAATTTATGTTAAAGACTAGGAGGGACTTTCTGACTATAAGGATGGTCAGGCATTGGAACAGAGAAATTGTGGGATCTCCATTCTTGGAAACTTTCAAGAGCAGGTTGGACAGACCCTCCGCTAGGATGGTTTAATCAGGGATGAGCCTGCCAGAAGCAGGAAGCTAGACTAGAAGACCCTGGGAGGTCCCTTCCAGCATTACTGTCCTGGGCACCTATATATTTATAATTTCAACATGTAATGATCATAATTATTTACAATTTAAATATAGAGCTTCTTACCCTGAATTACCCCTTAACCCTGACTGTATTTTTGTACTGGTTCTTTAAAAGAGCTGAACTCAAAGAGAAAAGATCTAGGGGTATTAGCTAGAGCTGTGCTCTGGGTAATAGAGATTGACTGAAATAAAGATGAAAGAACATCTAATCTTGTCTCCTGTTATTTGAGGAAAGGCTTCTGTATTATCAAAACCAATTTTTAAATAAAACTATCCTCCTAAACAGATAATCATCTCCATAAAGACTAGCTTGCATTGCATGTCCTTGATTTCAAATCCAAGAATCGCAGTGTTATTGGACTTTCCCACGTAATACTAAACAATACAACATCTGATTGTCCTGTATCGCTTCCTGTATCAGGCAACTAGCTTTTACTTATTTATTTATTTGCTTTCCTTCAGTGTTAAGCCAACTTTTATGTACTGAAAGAATTTTTTTTTTTTTACCAGGGTTATTAATACAGGCAGTCCTCAGACTTAAGACACGGTTTCAGGAACAAATTGTGTCGTAAGTCGAAATGTTGCAACTCGGAACCAATTTTCTCATTAGAAACAATGTTATAAATGAGAGATTGAACCAAGGCCCGATACCCTATTTTCACTAAAAATACCCCAGAATTTTGTACTCAATCAATTATAGATGAGTAATATAGCTACATTAATGTATTTATATTGTAAATAGCAATCATATTGATTTGGAAGGACTTCTTTGAGGTGACTTTGCTGGAGTTTTTGAAGGGTTCTTGGCTGGAGTCTTCTCAGGAGTCTCGGCTGCAGGTTTTTCTGCAGTCTCATCTTCTTTCTTAAAGGAAGTGTCCAAGGAAGTTTGGACAGATGCTCTCCAGGGAGATGGGTGATGCAGCGAACTTGTTCACTGGCGTGGCGTCGCATTGGATCAAGAGTTGTAAAGTTGAAACTGACGTCAAAGTCGAAACAGGATGTCAACTGATAAATGTTGTAAGTGCAAAACGTTGTAACTCGAAACGTCGTAAGTTGAGGACTGCCTGTATTGTGTGTTAGTGAAGTAACTCTGAAGAAGTACTTCTTCCCCAAAAAAGGCAAGTTGAATAGGAAAATAAATTTAAAAATTGAAAAGGATGAGAATGTTACAGCTATTCTACAGAGGGACTAGCTCTCTTTAAAATCATTACCAGTAACCATAAAAGTCTGTCTTCATTCCAAAGCTGCATCCTTTACCTTTAAAATACTTAAATAGCTGCCTTTGATATCTGATGAAAATTTGATCTTACATCCTGCCTGATCATCAGGGATCCAGGTTTTCTGTACAGGGGGACATGGAAAAAAAACAACACAAGGGGCTGTGGGGAGCAGGAAGAGGGCTGTCAGGTAGAGGCACCATGGGCATGTACATGCACATGGTCACCAGGTAGCCTGAAGAGCAGCTCCCGCAGGTAAGTCTGGGGGGTGCCTGGATTGAGGCCCCATAGGGAGGGAGGGAGTTGGGCAGGGCTGGGGCTGCTGCCAAGCTGGGCAGCGCATGGGCCTCGGGGCCAGGTTGCACAGCTGCAGAGCCCTGGCAGGGAGTAGGACAGGGCCGCAGGTGACTCATCCCGGAGGGCAGCTCCCTGCCACTGCGCGCACTCCTGGGGTGGGGGCAGTGGGGACCCTTGCCCCCCAGATCTGTGCACAGGGCAGAGGCAGGTGCAGGATGCCCACTGTGGGCTTGGGCTACCCAGTCTGCTGCTCTTCCTAGGGGCCTCCGCAGCCCAGTGGGTGGGACCTGGCACAGCAAAGCAGGGCCAGGCAGGGAAGCTGCTTGCCGCTGTGAGCCCTGCATCACCCTGGCAAGGTGTCCCCTGACCGCCCCCCAACAGAAGTGGGGGCAGTGGCATGGGGTTGTGCCCCTTGCTGCTGTGGGGTGGGCAGGAGACACCTTGTTAGGGCACCACAGGGCTCGCGGCAGCAAGGAGGTTCCCCATCTAGCCTCACTCTCCCCTGCCACACTGGGTCCCACCCACTGGGCTGTGGAGGCCCCAAAGAAAGGCACCAGGGCAGGGAGCTGGAGCCCGCAGCAGGCAGCTGTACCACTCCTGCCCTGATCTGGAAAGCATGGGTCCCCTCCTGCCCCCCAGGAGTGTGCATAGTGGCGGGGACTGCCCCCCCATCCTCCAAGCCCACAGCAGGCAGCCCACAACCCCCCTCCCCAGGCTCTGCTCCTCTGCTCCAGCTATGCTGCCCGTGGGGCAGTGGGGGGGCGAGGGGCACCAGCAGGGCTGGGAGTCTGGTTTGGGAGTGGGGGACCTGGACCTGCATTCTGTGAGCTAAGGGGGCAGGGGGAGCTCCAATTTTCCATGATAAAAATCCCGAAGTCAAACACCAAAATATATAGATATTTAGAATTTATTTTATTATAGTGATTGATGCACTGGTAGGCTTCCACTATCCATCCATCCATCATGGTGTTTCATTTTAATCGCGGAGTTGCAGTTTTTAAATCAGAGAATTTGCATTTTTTTTTGTCAGAGAAAAACCGTGATCCTTGCTGATCATGCATATCAGCATCACCCGACATTGGGTCACAAATGAAAAACACAAAAGCCTGATCTAAGGCTCACAAGATTCTATGGAAAGACCTATGCCTATTTCAATGGCCTTGAATTAGACCTTTTGCACCATAACAGTGCAATCTGCTTCCTTTTCCTCATTACCTTATGCTTCTTTAAATGTGCAATACATCAGGTTTTTGATGGTTTTTACAAGTTTCATGATGTGAAATGTCTTTTTTTACTGTTATCTAGCAACAAGGATTAAAGGAGGACACTCTAGTCTAGACGTTATAGGTACAATAAACCTACTGTTTTAATTTTAGATGTTGGACATCAAACTTCAGAGTAGAAGTGGCTCTGGATACCAAGTACATACTGGAGTAGTAAAAAGGAGGCTGCATAAGTGGTCAGGGGAAAATGTCTTACTTCAGAAACAGGATCTACCTCGTTGGGATGCTGCGGGAGAATTCTTCGTAATTAAGCAGCGCCATACCAGGAGGACAGCTCCCAGATCACAACGCAGCCTGGCTCAACGAAAGCTAAACCTGACTTCCCCACCTCCCTGCAAGGCAGCAGAGGTCAGTAATGTCAAAATTAAATGCTACATTAAAAAAAAAAAAAAAAAGCTAACAATTATATTGTCTTATAAAGAAGGAAGATAAAATTTCCCGTCTCCGTTTTCTGGTCCATGCTATCCACTTTTCTCTCATCATCCAAGTTATCACTTCATGTTTCCTCTTCGCTCCAAGATGCTCACAAAATTACCAAGACTGCAGTTTTGAACACTTTCAGTTCTCCTAGAAGTCAATGGGAGCAAAGGTGCTCAATAACTTAGGCTCTGGCTTTGCAACTCACACAGTGTATCTGATTTTGTACTACTTATCACTGCCCATTGCTTTACAGGAGGCTCTTTAACAGTGGGAGCAGGGAGCTGAAGAACACTGGTGTGCTGTCTTAGCTGAGGGGCTGCTGGTATCTGGTTCTGACGCCATACTTGTTTCAAGACCAGCCGTGGCTACTCACATCATCTTAAGAGTGATTTGACTTTGCGGTTTCATATGCATACAAGGACTGTATGTCAAAGGCAGAGCCAACCCTAGCAGGGTGCGGGACCTGGGGCAAATCAGCCTGAGTGGGGCCCCTTTAACACTGCGTGGGGCCATGGGACCCCCGTAAAGGCAGGGCACGGGAGTGCCATAGCAATGAAATTTGTGCCCAGGGCCAAGCAGATCCTGTGCCCCCAGGGTGAGCTGCTCTTCAGTGGATGCTAACCTGGCGGTGCACGGAGGGGGAATGGCCAGACTCTTCTTCTGCAGCACGGGGCTGAACTGTCAGCTCCAGGAGGGCCCTGCAGCTGCGGCTGCTCCGCCAGGTCCCCCAAAACGCGGGGCCCAGGGCGGCCACCCTGATTCACCCTACCCAAGGGACAGCGTGGTCAAAGGAATATGACATGGGATTATCCAACTGGTAGATCTTCTTTTTTTTTTAATCATTAATAAAGCAAAACTGCATGACTCCCCTGCTCCTTCCTAAAATACTTGAAGGATTCTAGGAAAAGTTCATGGAGGAGGGATATTTTAGAAACAACTTCTCAAAATGAAGGCAACACAGATGCAGAGGATGCTGCCTCCCCATGACGCAAATAAAACTCACATGTGTTTGGTGGTGCTGCTCTTTAAAAAAAACCCAACATGTTCTAGCCATTATTGATCTTGCATTATCCGTCTCTGCCACTCCCCTTCTTTGATAGTAAGGGCCAGGGCTTGGTATGGCCCTCTCTTCTTTTGCCAGGCAGGATGCAGGCTGCCGCTCTTACCTGACATTGTCATGCTTCTGGATGTAGATCTTATGAAACATCATATCCTCCTGTTTGGCGTTAATGTCAGCTTTCATCTCCATGGCAACGTGACGAGGAAGTACGGAGAGCAGGAGACGCTCCTGTGGAGTCAGACAGATGAACCAATTAAAACACCTGCTGCCCAGTTAACAAACATACTTTGCTTCTTATTTAAGAGAAATTAAGCCATCAGTTCAGTGACTGATGAGTAAAAGCAGAAGACATGGTCTTCAGAAACCACCAGCCAGTTCTGCCGTCAAAACACCTGGGGCCATGTCCCATGCACAAAGCAAGAGGACAATGATAGCAGAAGAAAATGAACTAACTGGCATCCCAGCTTCACTGTATACGCCATCCACAGCTATTAGTTCTTCCAGATGAAGGAGTCACCGACTCAATAAGTACCCACTTGCATACACACCAGTTGGGACCTTTACGGTTGCAGGATTTCATGGCATAGACCAGCAACCTCAGCGAAGTGGAGCTCAACCAAAAGTTGAATTATTGGTCAAATATATGAGCAGGTGCAAAAGGTGCTGGCACCTCACCCAAAACCTGTGCTTTGATGCTTTTATATAAATCTCGGGGCTCTCTCAGGTACACAGCTACACTGATTTCCTAGTGCTCTTTCACTTTGTTCACAAAGTCCTGCCTCCCTTCATGACTCAAAGGGCAATTCGAGGATAGTTGTGTTCCCAGAAGCAACGTAAGTCCATTCCTTTCCTCAGCAGCAACAAAATCAATGGGGCTGCATCCATGTAAATGGCAGGAGAATTTGACCAGTGGAACAACACATTTCTATTCATTTTATACCCAACCCCCCCCAGTGATGATCAGGGCCCACTTGCACAAGGTGCAGGAAAGCCTCCTACCCAGCCACAGTGGCAGTACCTCAGTGACCGACTGGCCTTGTCCACTGTCCCAAAACTTAATCTTTCCTGATCAACTGAAGTGCAGCTTCATTTAATCGCAATAAGGTTTAACGTGGCTTTCTTAACATGAATTTGTATGTCGTTGTGCATAAAGTTGTATACTCCAGTTACTGACGACCAATGATGGCTGCGAGGTCACTTTTCCTAAACACCACACAAAGCCTTTGCTCTCGGTCATGCTACACTCGGCAGTCAATCACATGGCAGTGTTTTGTGCCTGTCCTCATGGGCTTGGGGCAGTTATTACACAAACTGGGAAAAGTGATCGGAAACCAGATCAGATCTGTAACACAACAGAAGATTCATGCACATAAACTGCTTTCAAAATAGGTGAAACCAGTTTAAAATAAACCTGGATGGAAGTAGTAGCAGACTTAACTGGTTTAGGTTAAATGGGTTTATTGAACTTCCGTCCCAGGTGCCCTCCAGATTCAAGTTAACTCACAGTCCCCCAACATCCCAGGATGCTTTGCACTTCCCCACAACCCCTGTCCCCCGTACAGGGTGGGTGGGCTAGCTGGCCCAAGTTGTCTGCTCCAGCTGAGCAGGGAGGCATGCTCTAGCACCCCCCAGCTTCTGGCCTGAGCCAATGCAGGCATGTGGCTGCATTTCCAGAATCAAAAGTGAATGTCTGTTCACTTGCTTATCGATTCAATCTACACAGCTTAGACCAACCTGCAAAGATTGAATCAATTCAGCCTTGGGCTTTTTGACTGTCTGTATTTAGCTACTGAATCCAGGTACAATAAACTTTTCCCCTGCCTCTCCCACCCCCTTGTTTAATTTTCCTTAAATTCTTTAGAAAAAAGCAGGTTAAAATATGGACACCTATCCTGTTGGATTATCGCAAGTGTATTTTAATCAGCAGGCAGAGGCAGCATGCTCTGGCATGGATGTCAAAACCAAGTCTGTGCTAAATGTCACCAAGGGAAACAGAGAAACCCTTTCCCAGCTACACAGTCACAATCACAATCTGGTATAAATGAAGGACCATAACCTTATCCAGCAGCTCATTAATTCCCAACACCACAATGAACACTAGGGATCAGACTGCAGTCGTGACTCAGAGGGTCGGTGCTCTGGTACTAATTACTCACGTCATCATTAGACAACCTCTTGTCCATAGTTCAAATTATAAATACATCATTGGTTTCCGATTCCTATTTTTGTCACAAAGTTGCTCGCTTGCTTTTCTCTACGCACAGGATAAACTATGAGAAGAAAACTAGTTTCTGGAAAATAGTGCATGTGATACACCCACTATAGAAAGATTTGCAGCCCGTTAAAATTACACAGGGTTGACTTGCTTCCTTTTATGTGCGTTTCAAAGGGCTTGATTCTCATCTCCAGCCCTGCATATGGAGCAACAAAGTGGAACATGATGTGTCAGCTTCAAGAACATCTTGAGCTCAGAACTGCAGCAGCTGTGACAGGAGATGGTTGTCCTTCAAAATACATGACAAAAGAGATGCTTATCATCAGTCCATTAGCACTGTGAAGCCAATAAAAAAATTGTAGCTATTTACACACTTATTCTTATGCTTCTGTCAGACACTAGCACATTTCACAAACACTGAAGCACAACGTACGTTTACGGGAATAACCAAGGCACATGCCTACACAGTTGCTATTTGAATACTTATTGTAACTGCTATCCACAGACATGCAGAAGCTGCTTCTCCTATATAGGAATTAATGAGCTGCTGCATACGATTATGGTCCTTCATTTATACCAGTTTATGATTGTGATTGTGTGGTTGGGGAAGGATGCCTTTCCTTCCCTTAGTGAGATTAGATACAACTTGGATCCAAGTTGAACTCCAGGAATCAGGGACGCTGTAGTAACCTGTGACACTCTTGTGCACACGTGGTCAGGTGGTTGGATTATGTGCAACATGGTCAGGAGACCAAGGCTCTGTGGTAGAACTAGCAAGAGACTTTTTAAATGACCGACATAAAATTAACTTCTGTCTTAACTTACCCATCTGTAAAGGAGAATAATCATCGTGCCCTATTTCAGAGGAGCTCTGCCAAGCTAAATCCTTTGATTGTAAAATGTTTTGAGGTTCTCAGTGGGGAAAAAAGTTGGGGGAGGGCAGGAGCAAGCAGCTATGAATGATTGGGTTACTTCCTCAACTACAATCTGCTTTTATGAAAAAAGACAACTGACTGGAAAAAATACCTATACAGGCAAAAGAGCGTACTGTCACATTATGCGGCATATAACAAAGTACCTCAGTAAAGCAACAATCTGTGTCGCATCCGGGTATCCCACGTGATGCATGGCAATGCAGTTACAATCTCAGCCAAAACAGAGTTTCCACTTTGCAGAGACATGCCACAAAATGCTACAACTTTCATCAAAACCTTATGGCACATATAGACCAGAAGAGTGGTCTGGTCACAATACAGGTACGTTACATTGGCATCTGTCCAACGGGAGAAGAGAGAGAGAAATAAGGGGAAACTCCCTGCCTCGTGCAAGAATACGTAGATAAAGATGCAACTAAAATGGTTTCTTCTCAGTTTGATATGTTAGTCACAAGGATGGTTTTCTACACACGCGTTCATGTACCTGTACACAAGCTAGGAGTATTAAATAGTAATCCTGCTGTTTCCCCACAAGGGCCTCAGAAGACTTCAATTTTTAAATGTTAAACCTGGGAATATGCTAGTGAGATAGAAATTAATGAAGTAATAAATTAGACCTGTTTTCTCAAGAGGGGGACTGAAGCATGCAGAGAGGTAATAACTTCAGAGTAGAAAGAAGAGCAGTGCTGGGAGTCGAATCCCAGTCTCGACTTCCAGCCTCCTTAGAAAACACGTCCCCTTGGAGGTTGCGCTTCAGCTCAGAGCTCTTTCTTCTGTGCCAGTGAGGATCATCTCAGCTACGATGCAGTGAAATCACTAGAAATCTGTATTCTGGCCTGGGCAATTCAGATTACCTCCCAGCTAAATGACTGGTTCAATAAGCCTGAGGTGCTGCAGGTGGAAGATTCACTGAAGGAAAATATGAGCTGCTTTGACTGAAATGGTTTGCCTGCCATTAGTACAGGAGATTACCCTGTGGGAGTGTCATCAAATCCCCAGATGCTGCTAGGTTCTTTGGGTAAATGTGATATCTTTTATTAGACCAACTAAATAGTTGGAAAATGCTGTGAGACAGGCACATAGCAGCACTTTGCCCATATGGCTCTTTCCTACCCTGGAGACAGGTTTTCTCCAGAGGCAGATTCAGCTCTCATAAATCAAGTCTTTGGCATGTGAAGACAAGTGATTGCAATCACTGGGGCGCATTTCAAAGGAACCTAGGAATTAGAGCTGGTGCAAAATATGGTAGCAAATTTTGCAATGCAAGGTATCTTGGGGTGAGCTCCTCACATCAAGGATCCAAGCAGGCTTCTGAGCAGAGCTTAAGCAATTACTTTGGACCTAGAAACCTCGACATAGCTTGAAACCTATCTACTCACGAGACTGTGTGCGCGCAACATCATCATAGTTGCCATCAAGGGAGAAGAGCGAGCTGGAATCTCCTTTGGTTAACAGGGGAGGAGGGAACTGATGGTGGGGCACTGACCGTGCAGCCCCACCCAAGGTGGATAAAAATCAGCTATTTTTAAAAAAAAATTAAAAATCAGAGTTTTTAATTTAAATCAGATTTTAATTGGGGTTTTTTTTTTTGTTAAGATGCTTTAAAAAATAACAACACACAAAACCTATATAAAGATAGTTTTAATTTAAGATATGTTAATGCTTAAAGATAGAGATCTTTAAGGAATAGAGATTATAACTTCTAATTATATATGATTTGAGACAACATTTTCATGCAACTTCTTTAGAAAAAAAGTTTCTGTTAGTGCACACTTAGTGAAGGGGCACTTGGGAGGGGCTGGATGTGTTCAAATCAGCAGGCCCGGATGAACGTCATCCAAGGGTGCTGCAGGAATTGGCCGGTGTCATAGCAGATCCGCTGGCATGGCTGTTCGAGCACTCATGGTGCTCCGGTCGGGTCCCAGAGGACTGGAAAAGGGCCAGTGCGGTTCCTATTTTCAAGAACGGGAGGAGGGAGGAACCAGGAAACGATAGGTCAGTTAGTCTC
>NW_005842875.1:0-729 GCF_000455745.1 Alligator sinensis
TCACTGTTTAAGAGGCAACACCGACCCAGTGAGTCCATCAGACCAGGAAGACCTAGGTCTCCAGTCACAAAGACCAGGCAGCCAGCAATGATCATTGTTCCTCCTTTAATTACCATATTTACCCAAATCCAAGGTAACTTTGATTTTAACCCACCCCCACCCCCGAGTAATTAGATTCTACACATGGAAAATTTATAATGTTGTTATAATTTACCACGTACAGAATCTAATTATTGCAGAGTTGTCTCCCCATACCTGCCCCCTACCCTACCGCGTTCCCCTGTGGTCTGCCACCTGCCCTCCCCACCTTGTGGTATCTGAGCCCCCCATCCCCCCTGCTGTCTGCCCCACATTGTGTACCCTCAATTCAGGACTCTAGACCACATCAAGGTGGGGAGCAGTGGTGAGCAGCAGTTGCAGCCCAGGCCTTGGCCCTGACACAGATTTGGAGCTAGGGTTGCCACCGCCTCCACTGCCAAGCCAGAGCAGGACCAGAGCTGCATCTAAGCATACACAGCAGTGGCAGCAACTGTGACTGTAGCTCTAAGCCCAAACCAAACCTGGATCAGGGCCAGAATCAGAACCAGAGCAGCTGCCTGCCCCTGACTTTTACTCAAATCTAAGACGACCCCTACCCCCACCCTTCCGCCCCCCAATATTGAATGGGGAAAACAAACCAAAAATATTGTACTGGATTTGAGCAAATATATGGCTCCTACAGGAGGGTTA
>NW_005842875.1:932-20130 GCF_000455745.1 Alligator sinensis
AAAAATATTGTACTGGATTTGAGCAAATATATGGCTTCTACAGGAGGGTCAGGAGAAGGGAAAGAGCAATGCCCTATTTTTACCTCTAGTGATGCCACTAGAGCTTCCCAGAACCTCCCAGGTCACAACCGAAATTCCACCTCCTTACAAGGAGGTTCACCTATTGCAACTCTTCCAGGGCAGGCACTTCACAGACTTTCCTAAGCCATAAGGTTACCTCCAACATAAGGGTAGCAACAGGTGCCACTGAATGTCCCACACCTGGGGTCAGTGAAAAGGCCTGCTTCCCAGAAGGCTGCTTGCTAAAGAGGTTAAGGAAGACTATGACATGTCCAAGCAGCACATCTATAACAGGGAGAACAAGCATATGCCAGATGCCTTGAGCAGCTGGGCAGAAGCCTGGCAGCACTGCATCACACTCACCCCCCTCCAGAACACGTCCCTTCTTCAGTCTTCTTTATTTGCAACCAGAATGTTTTGCCATGGGCAGCTTCCAGGTATCAAGAGAAATTAGTAAAGAAAACATCTGCCCCACAACCCAGCTGCCAGAGGTCACATCTGAAAACTGTCAGAGCTTTCACTGCATCTAAATCCCAATGAAGCATGTTTTCCAGAGTTTGTAACCCACATAGCATTTCAGTAAGGTACGAGATCCACAAACTGAAACAGAGCGGCTCAGGTCTCCCTGCCATCCCAGGACAACTGCATGACCCTAACCCTTATAAGAATTTCAGGAGGCCATTAGCGACATTGGGAAAGCCTATTCAACTCCGCGGTTCTTCCCTGTGGGTTGCGTATTTACTTTCACCCCCGCTGGGGATCTTTAACACTTGGAGCTTTAACTCTTTACTTTGTGGCCCCAGATCCCTGTCAAGATAGAAGCACTGGATTAGGCACTCCCACATTCTACTCCTCCCCTCCTGCCAACACTATTGCTAAATCATCTCCACACATTTTCTAGATTCTATTTCAGGGTGGTTCAGGGTGGATGAGAAAGGGGGATGGGGAATGAGGGACTCAAGCTCCCAGTACAGTGGACTTACAGAGCTACAGTCAGTCTGTGGAGAGGTGGAGATGGTAGGAGGAGAGGGAAGTGGTGCTTGTACAACACAGTAATTGTTGGAGGTCAGGATCTAAATGCATAGCTGTAGGCAAAGTAGGGCAGAAGAGGACATGGAGAAGTTCTGCATATCCAAAAACTGGGGTGCATTTTAACAACTGCATTGGAGCCAAGCATATGCATGGATGGGACAGATGGACAGGTAGAAAATACAAACTTGTCTCAATATAGCGGTGCTTCCTGAACAACAGATTTTCCTTTCTTTTTCCTCTTTAAAAATGAATACTTGGTGCTTTGCAGGGTGTTCTCTAGAGAGGTTTCAGCATCAACCCAGAAGCAAATGGTCCTTCTTGAGGGCCCACACGCACCACCTTAGACCACTTTGAGCATATACAGGGGACAGGGTGGCTAAGCAGGTGGGAGGAGGACAGAAAAGATGCACTGGGACAAACAGCTTCAAGCTGAGAGAAATAAAGAGCACGGGGAGAAGGAAGGCTCTTCCCCACACCCCTCGCAACTCTCCAATGGCAGCTAGGAAATATTGGTGCAGCCCCGCTGCAGACTGGGATGGGACAAAGGGTTTCATGGGAGGCCTTCAGGGGTAGGGCAAGTCAGAGGCCAACAGAGACACTAGGGTCACAGGCCCTGTGGTGTTGGCCACAGGAGGATGACAGGCTAATACGTGCTGAAGCAGGCAGAGGTCCAAGTGCTCAACACCTAATCCGGGCACAGGGAGGTACACCAGGAAGTCGCTGGGTCTGGGCCATTGGTTTCAGCCTAGCCCAGAGGCAGGCCATTGCTTTTGCAAGGCACCCTAGTAGGTTGAAGGCAAGAGCTTCAGTCACTGCAGTTGGTACCTTTGGACTCGTGCAAGCAAATGACGTGCATCGAGTCAGAAGCCAAGGCAACCGCTGGAGCATTGTGTTCCCCGAGCGTGTCAAAAGCAGAAACACATGCTCACCTGTTGCAAGGGCTGGCTCAGATGTTTCTGGGAGACTGGTGCAGGCCCCAAAAACCGGTTTCTCAGCAGCCCGCAGTCACCTGCTGCAGATGTGTCAGCTGTTGAGGCCCTTCTACCCCTTCTAGGCCTTTCAGTGTCCATTGTCACGGTACACCTCCTCACTGGTAAGTTGGTTCCAAGCACAGGTGCACAAGGACTAGCCTGTAAGAAAGGGCAGACCCATATCAGACAGTTTCATGCTAGGTAAAACACTCACCCTGTTAACCGCAACACAGATGAGAGTAAGATGACCCTGCTGCCAGCCTCGGCCATTTTCAAGGCACCTGGGCTAACCTGTGCAAGCACTGCTAATCACAAGGCTCAAGCCTTGCTCTACATGACCGCAGTATGAGCCTTTGCATATGTGACGACTAAGCTGGTCAGCAAGTAAAGGAAACCATGAAATCATTAAACAAAGCACCAGGCCTAAAAGGAGCAAAGAGAAGTCTATACATTAAATAATCCATATATCCTATATCATAGTTTTATCTTGAAGTAGTAGTAGTGGTAGCGACTGATGCAACTGTATGTACATCTATAAATATTGGCATAGGCTGAAGGGAAATGTGGAAAACTCAGCAAATTCAAGAAGACCTGCTGCCAGTGTGTGTGCCACCCTCCTCCCGGGTCTCCCCAGCCAATACAGGTAAGAACTGATGTTGTGCGGTTATGGATAGCCAGATACACTTTGGAATAAATGTTTGTTCTCCTGTTTCAAGGTGCAAACAAATAAAAGTTGGGGCTATAGACTTGCTTCTGCCTCTTATCAGAAGCCTACCCACAAGGTTACCTGTAATCTAGGTAACTGGAGGCAGGGGTGACGAGAGGGAGTGGGTTACAGGGAGATTGCTCCCGCATAGGCCATAGACTCTGTTGTTCTTAGAAAGTGGGTTTTTAAACCTAGTGCCCCAAGAATTGACACAACACCCAGTTATCAATACCAGAAAGGTTTTAATAACAATACCACAAGCTTATAAAACCAAATAACAAAAAGACTCCTTCCCAAAATAAAATGAGCTACTCCACTAAGTCCTAGTGCACATTTAGCAGCAATAGTGTTCTCTCACCAGTGCTGCCAAAGGAAGCCGATCCTGTCTTGCAGCTTTCACCAAGCAGGAACCGTTGCTGGTTAAGCTGGGTGTGATGTAGCAGTGCTCTCCCTCTGCTTCTCCTGGAGTGCACATTTTGCTGGCAAATTCGGTTAGTTCTTATACTATTTAATTGTACAACTTCAAGGCATTTTTCCTTGATAGTTGGCCGATTAGAGTCCAAACAGGAAGGAAAAGGTGTTGATTATCATATCATAACTATTAATTGCCTGGCTCCTGTTCTTGCATTGTCCAGGTGTAAAAGTTGTGCGTCTCTGCAGACCCTGTAATTGTAGGTCAATTTACATGCGATAGGCCTGAGCAGTCAGACTGGATACTTAGAGGTGTTGCCAAACCTGTCTCAGGGTATTTCTGTATCAATCGGGCACATTTGCAGTAGCTTGTACAAGTGATGGTTTGTTTTTCAAACTCCAGACATACAATGAATGGTTCAGACATTTTTAACACCCTATACCGTAGGATGTTTGCTGAGGGAAGTGTTTGTCACGTACAGGACATCTGTTCTGTATTTTTTTTTACAAGTTTCTATGAAGATGCATATTTAGCCTTCTCTTTCCTTGAGGGCTATGGACACAAGTTCCAGCTTGTCTAGAGCAGGTGCAGAGTGGGCTGGGATGTGCACTGTTGGCAGTAGGGGGAGGAGCCGTAGGGTACACGGGCTCTCTCAGGGTTGATGGCGCTGACCAACCCACTGCACCTCCCCAGAACCACCTCAGTGGCCCAGAGGCTCAAATAGTTGATAGCCCCTGGCTTACATCAACATCCAGCATATACAGAAGACACAGGGAGTGCAGACAGAGAAGGACGAAAAGGCAGAATTGAAACAGATAGACACCTTAAAACTTATATAAGCAAAGAGCAGAGGACAAGGAAGCATTCTCTCCACTCCCTTGCAACTCCCTAAAGGAAGCTGGGAAACAGTGGTGCAGGTCTGCTGCAGACTGGGAAAGGACAAGGAATTTCATGGGAAGCCTTCAGAAGAAGGATGAGACTAGGAGAGGCTGGCAGAGGCTGGCAGGTAGGACAGGGTCGCAGGGGCTGGATACTGGGCACATAAAGATGAGTGGCTAACGAGGGCCTACGTTTGCAGAGATCAAAGTTCTCAACACCTCACCCAGGCACAGGGAAGGAGAATTCAAAGTCTGTGGGGTCTGGCCCCCTGGATCCTGCAAGCCATGGGGCAGGCCATTACTTTTGGAGGGTACAACCAGCAGTTAGAGGCAAGAACTGCAGTCACTGGAGGTGTTCTCCTTGGAGCAGGGCATGTGAATGATGTGCGCCCAGGCAGAAGCCTAGGCAACCGCTGGTGCGTTTTGTCTGCCGAGCGTGTCAAAGCAGAAACACGTACTCACCTGTTACCAGTGGTGCCCTGGCTGTTTCCGAGGGACCGCTGCAGGCCCCGCATGCCCCCCTGAGTGCCCGGAATGACCCTTGCAGGCACGACAGGTCCTGGGGGCCCTTCTGCCCCAAGTCCTGCTTCTGTCACGCTGCAGCTCCTCACTGACACGCTGGCTCCAAGGACAGGTGCACGAGGAGGAGCCTGCAAGAAAGGGCAGACCCATGATAGATAGCTTCACTTCAGTGAAATGGCACGCACCGTTAACGGCACCACAGTGGATCAGATGACCACCATGGGCTGACCCAGCACATTTCCACTAAGAGTTTCTAAATCAACGCACAAATACCACCACTTATCTACACGGATTCCTACAAAAAAGGTTTCCAAATCCTCAGACAATTTACCCTCATACAACATAACCATATTTCTATATGCTTAGCCAATTGCCACACAATTTTCCACAGGTCCCACAACACACCAGTCATCCAAAACCCCCCCTACTCACCCTAAAGTTACCACACCATTTTCCACACACAAAATCACCATATCTCTATACATGTTTCCACAAACTGTAACCAGTCTTCCACACAGAACCACCATATTTCCAAGGAAAGGGGCTGTATCATCAGTCCATACAATTACCAGTTTCCCACAACAAAAATGACATTTGCACACATTTCCAGAAAAATCATTCCCAAATTACCGGAATTCTCCCAACACAAAAACCATATTTTCCCAAACACTTCCACAAAAACACATCCATATTATCACACAAAATTACCAACATCCCACCAAAAAAGTACCCCCCTCCCACAGGAACTTCTCAACTCACCACAAAGTCACCATATTTCCAAAAAAGGCCCTTTATTACCACACACTTAGTCCCACCCAACACAGGCACTGTCCAGCCCATGGTGCAACCTGCTGCTCCTTGGCCACACAGCACAGCTGCAGCTGGACAGCCTTTCTAGCTCCACCCCACTCTGCCCTGCTCCCGCTCTGGGCTTGGCAGACAGGACCATCTCCAGACCAGCCGGAACCCATGTGCACAGCCCCGACCCTGGCCTACCCTGCACCTGCTCTGGAGTTGCCCACCCATGGTGAGCAGCAGCAGCAATAAGGGCAGCAGCTAAGCAGAAGGTCCTGCTCAGCGTGAGGGAACAGTGGCCACACACACTTCTCACCTGCCAGAACCTTCTTGCTGCAGCCACTCAAAGCCCACACCCAGACTACCCTGCAGCTCCTCTAAGCTGCCACTGCTGTCCTGCCGGCAGTGAGGAGCCACAGGGCAGACCAGGTGGGGACTCCAGATGGCTGCAGCAAGAAAGGCTTGGCCAGGGTGAGCAAGAGGGGCTGCATTTCTCCCACGCGGAGCAGCAGCTCCTGCACTGCTGCTGTCACTCCTCAGCATGGGCAGGCAGTCCAGAGCAGGTGCATGAAGGGCCAGGATCACATCTGTGCACGCAGGTTTCAGCTGGTCCACCTTGGCCAGGGCGAGTCTGGAGGTGGCACAGGGCAGGCCAGAGTCAGGGCTGGGACTGTGCACTATTGGCGGTGGCAAGGAGAAGGCATGGGGCGCACAGGCTGCAAGCTATTCAGAGTGGGCAGTGCTGACCAGCTCGCTGCAGCTCCCCAGAACTGCCTATGTGGCCCGCAGGCCCAAATACTTGCCTGCACCTGGCTTACACCAATGTTCAGCATATACAGGAGACAGTGGTAGCACAAGCAAAGGAGGGAAAAGGGGAACTGAAACAGATAAACAGCTTAAAGCCTAGAGAAGCAAAGAGCCTGGGGGGCAAAGGAAGCTTTCTTGCCACTCTCCTGCAACTCTCTAAAGGAAGCTGGGAAACAGGGGTGCAGGCCTGTGGCAGACTGGGACAGAACAAGGGATTTCATGGGAGGCCTTCAGAGGAAGGGTGAGACTAGGAGAGGCTGACAGAGGCTATCAGGTAGGACAGGGTCACAGGGGCTGCATGGCTAACAAAAAGGTGAAGACTGCAGAGATCAAAGCGCTCAACACCTCACCCAGGCACAGGGAAGGAGAATACAAAGCCTGTGGGGTCTGGCCTCCCAGGATCCTGCGAGCCAAGGGGCAGGCCATTACTTTTGGAAGGTGCTACCAGCAGTTAAGAGGCAAGAGCTGCAGTCAGTGGAGGTGTTACCGTTGGAGTGGGACATGTGGATTACGTGCCTTCAGGCAGAAGCCTAGGCAACTGCTGGTGCATTCTGTCTGCTGACCATGTCAAAGGAAGAATCGTGTACTCATCTGTCACACACGGTGCCCTGGTTGCTTCCAAGGGACTGCCACAGGACTGCACACCCGTCTGAGTGCCCGGAGCGACCCTTGGAAACACGACAGCTGCTGGGGGCCCTTCTGTCCCAAGTCCCGCTTCTGTCACGCTGCAGCTCCTTGTTGGCTGTTCGAAGTTGCTGGCTCCAAGGACAGGTGCACGATAAGGAGCCTGCGAGCAAGGGAAGACCCACGTTAGACAGTTTCACATGGGTGAAAATGCGCACACGGTTAATGGCACCGAGTAGGTCAGATGACCACCGTGGGCCGACCCAGCACATTTCCATTAAGAGTTCCCAATTTACCACACAAATAACACCATTTTTCTCCACACGCTCCTACAAAGAATATGTTTCCAAATCAGCACGCAAGTTCTCTCACACAAGATAACCATATTTCTATGTTTACCCAATTGCCACACAATTTTCCACAAGCCCCACAAAATAGTTCCCACCTCACCCTAAAATTACCACACCAATTTCCACGCACAAAATTCACCATATTTCCACTCACATTTCCACAAACAGTTCCAAAGTAACCGGGTTTCCACAGAAAACCACCCTATTTCCAAGGAAAGGCCCTGTATTACCACACACAAGTAACAGTTTCCCACCCCCCCAACAAATCACATTTCTACACGTTTCCAGAAAAAGGTCCCAAATCCCCAGAGACTTCTCCCAATACCACCATATTTCCCCCAAAACACCTCCAAATCTCCACACAAAATGACCAAAATCCCACAAAAAAATAGCCACACAGCCAGAAAAAAAGCTTCCCAGCTTACCACACAAAATGGCCCGTTTCCCACACAAAAAACGCCACAAGCCCACGAGGCCCCACGTCACCGCATGCAGGCACCTTTCCACACAGCCCCTGATGACTGTGAAACTCATGCCAAGCTGGGGCCTCCTCACAAAAGTTAAAATGTAAAATACTGATGCTGACTGCATAGTGCAAAAGGCTGAGAGTCCATGGCTAGGCCATCTGGGGAGAAATGACAAGGTCTCCCTTCCAGCTTATCTTACTAGATGCACGATCACTTAAAGCAGGCTCCTAAATGCCCGGTATGTAACCGTGTGAAATGTCTGTCTTTGATTAATTAGTATGGTTAATATTTGTTCTGCAATTAACTCGTGTTTATGTGCAAGAAGAGACATTCTCCGTGTGGGACAGGTGTCTCCTCCTGATTTTGTTTTGTCTCTGTTGTTTTCTTGTGACTTACCTCATTTTCCAAGGACACTTGTGTTTTTCCTGGTGGTTAATCAGTTTCTAGATACATCCCAAACTTCATAGAAATGGATAACCTCTTGTCCCCGAGGAACGTCATTCATTCCAATTGGAACTTTCTGATAACCAATAATGAGCAGGTCGATTAACAGGATTTTCCTGGCAATCACTGCTGGGGACTCTCTTGATTTCTACAACTAAAAGAATGCTTTCAAGATGCTGGACTGAGGGTATAAACAAACAGTGAAACAGCTAATAGCGCATGCTTCAACAGTGAGAAATTCAAAGATTCATAGATTGTAGAGTCGGAAGGGACCACAACGGATCTTTGTAGTCAACCCCCTGCCCCTCACAGGAAAGAGGACCGAGGTCAGACGACCCCAGCCAGGTGACTATCTAGCCTCCTCTTGAAGACCTCCAAGCTAGGTGACAGCACCACCTCTCTTGGAAGCCCATTCCAGATCCTGGCCACCCTTACTGTGAAAAATTTCTTCCTAATATCTAACCTAAATTCACTCTCAACTAGTTTACACCCATTATTCCTAGTCACTCCCTGGGGTGCCTTAGTAAACAGCGCTTCCCCTATTCCCCGTTGACCTCCCCTAATAAATGTATAGGCGGCCACAAGGTCTCCCCTCAGCCGTCTCTTGTGAAGGCTGAAGAGATTCAGCTCTCTCAACCTCCCACCATAGGGTCTATCACAAAGGCCACTAATCATGCGAGTGGCCCTTTTCTGGACCCTCTCGAGATTCCCCGCGTACCTCTTGAAGTGCGGCACCCAGAACTGGACACAGTACTCCAACTGCGGCCTGACCAGTGCCGCATAGGGGGGGAGCATTGCCTCCTTTGATCTATTAGTCATGTACCTGCTAATGCATGACAAGGTATGATTGGCCTTGTTGATGGTCTCGTTACACTGCTGGCTCATGTTCATCTTGGGAGTCAATTACGGCTCCAAGATCCCTCTCTGCCTCAGAGCTGCTGAGAAGGACGCTCCTCAACCTATAGGTGTGCTGGGGGTTCCTCCTTCCCAGGTGGACTACCTTTATTAAATTGTATCCTATATTTCTCTCTGCCCATTGATCCAACCTGTCCAGGTCAGCCTGAATCTGCTCCCTGCCCTCCGGCGCACTAACTTTGCCCCATAACTTGGTATCATCAGCGAACTTGGAGAGGGTGCTCTCCACGCCCTCATCCAAATCGCTGATGAAGATATTGAATAATATCAGTCCGAGGACTGAACCCTGCGGGACCCCACTGCCCACCTCCCTCCAGGCCAAGAAGGAACCATCCACCACCACTTTCTAGGTGCAGTCCCTAAGCCAGTTGGCCAGTCACCTGACTGTGTAGGCATCCACTCCACAGTCTGCTAGCTTCCCAATGAAGATAGGGTGCGTAACTGTGTCGAAGGCCTTCCTAAAGTCCAGGAAGATTACATCAGCCTCGGCTCCAAATCACTGACACTAACTGCTGTTGTGCCCAGCTTACGTGAGAAGTTGAAGAGAAATAGACCTCCTCTACGACGCCTGTTTTTTGAGAAATCAGCACCTTAGAGCCAATTACTGGACTCTGCTTTGGTTTGGGCTCACTTGAGTTGACTTTGAATACTTGTAGTAAATAAAGCCTTTCTATCACTCATTGAATGCGGTTTTGTGTCAGTCCCTTGGCCAGTCCAAAATCCTAGGTTTCTATTTGGTAAAACACCCCCCACAACACTACTGAAACACCCCCTCCCCTGAATCCATTCGGCGCTGGGTCCTGCCCACCCACACTGCCACTGCCCTGGCCACAGACACACCACGCGGCCCCGCTGTAGAACGAGACCGGGCAAGCAGTGGGGCTAGGGGAAGGTGGCACAAAGAAGTGTCCCAGCAACACCAGCTCCGAAGCTCGAAAAGCGAGTGGCTAGTTACGGCACCACGCACAAAACACCCACCCAACCCTGCATGCCACTTCATGCCCTGCCCCACAAATGGCCACAGGAGATCCCGCCCACAGCAGCGCTGCCTCCGCTGGGCAAGTGCCAGCCTGGCAGCCATGAGGGTGCGGCCTTGGTCTGCGCCACCCTGAGCTGTCCTTGGAGACTGCCCTGAATGCACCGGCTCAGAGCTGCCGCTTGTGTCCAGACCGCACAACAGCGCTGGAGCTGGGCTGCTGCTGGAGAGCTCCCGCTGCCCATGGCAGGCACAGGGCTCTGACATCGGGATCCTGTCTCAGAGCAGCGCCCGGGAAGTGTGTGTGCACCCCATACCATATAATGCTGAGGGCACCCACCTCACACACGCTGCTCTAATGACCAGGGATCCTGGTTTGCACTGCTGAGACAGTGCAGAGTTTTTGCCCTGTCTTCTGGCTGCAGTGCCCAGTGTGAGCCACGCGGTGGCAGCACTGAGAGGCCTTCCCCGGCCCTCCCTGCCTCTCTCGCGGGCACGGTGCCCGGATTCAAGGACCCGAGGACGGGACAACACAGCTTTGGTACCTGGCCTTGTCTCCTGGCCCGGGGCAGAAGTGATGGCAGCAGACAGGATTCCTAGGGCAACCCAGGTGTGGACTCTAGGCAGTGGCAGCAAGAATGATGTGGCCACAGTGAAGCGGAGGGGCCGTGCAGTGGCAGCACAGACAGAGGAAGGAAAAGAGAAATGAAAACAGATAAACAGCTTATAGCTGACAGAAGCAAAGAGCAGGGGGCAAAGAAGCATTCTCCCCCCTCCCCTACAACTCTCTAAAGGAAGCTGGGAAACAGTGGTGCAGGCCTGCTGCAGACTGGCACAGGACAAGGGATTTCACAGGAAGCCTTCTGAGGAAGCATGAGACTAGGAGCTATCACGTAGGACAAGTTCTCAGGGGCTCCATGGCTAACAAATGCTAAAGCTAGCAGAGATCAAAGTGCTCAACACCTGATCCAGGCACAGGGAGGGAGAATACAAAATCTGTGGGGTCTGGGCCCCCAGCATCCTGCGAGCCAACGTGCAGGTCATTGTTTTTGGAAGGTGCTACCAGCAGTTAGAGGCAAGAGCTGCCGTCACTGGAGGTGTTACCGTAGGAGCAGGGCACGTGGACGATGCGCGTCCAGGCAGAAGCTGAGCGTCCACTGAGCGTGTCAAAGGCAGAATCACATACTCACCTGTCGCCCGTGGGGCCTTGGCTGTTTGCAAGGGACCGCTGCAGGCCCCGCACACCTGTCTGAGTGCCCAGAGCGACCCTTGCAGACACGACAGGTCCTGGGGGCCCTTCTGCCCCAAGTCCCACTTCTGTCACGCTGCGGCTCCTCACTGACATGCCGGCTCCAAGGACGGGGGACGAGGAGCAGCCTGCGAGAAAGGGCAGACCCTTGTTAGACAGTTTCACGGAAGTGAAAACGCACGCACCACTTACCGCACCGCAGTGGATAAGATGACCCCACGGGCCCAGCATATTTCTATTAACAGTTCTCATATCGCAACACAAAACGGCCAGTTTTGCACATAAAAACCAGCACATGCCCTCGAAACAGGTTTTCAGCCTAACAGGAGGCAAAGGTAAGCAAATTTTGACACGGGGAGCATCTGCTCCTCGGGTTCCATCGCTAAATTGTACACCTGGGGATTCGGGAGGTTTGGGATGGTGGGATTTCCTGTGCCCTTGGTTTGGGAGCAGGGTCCAGGGTTCTTGCCTTTATTTCTGCTCATCTGAGCCTACTTTGAGGTTGGCCAGAGGTATTGCCCATGGGTTGTGGGGAAGGTTGCAGGTTTCCAGAGGAGACTGTGCATTAGAAGTTCAAGTCACTAGATGTGCGCTCTGCCTGTGTTCACTTACAGCCGCTCTCGGCCTCTGTTCTTGCAGGCTTCGGAAGAAGTGGATGGGGAAGCAGGCAAGGTAGGAGGTAGGAGGAAAACCTGTTGTTCAGGAAGCACTGCTGGATATCAGTTTAATTCAAGGGGAGAGTTTAGGATCTTTGGTGTAAAACAGTATAGTATTGAGAACAGGGGGTTGAAGTGACGATGCTATTCATTGCATAGTTAGTGTGACAAACTTTAATTGTACAGAAATGTATCAAATAAGGATGTGTGTATACCAACATGGAGATAGTGTCTGTGTGTGTGTGATGCACACCATAATTAACACAGCGATCCTATTACTACCTCTCTCTCTGTCTCTATCCATGGCGATAGTAACATAGCTGTTCATCTGTTATCTTTGCATTTCACCGCATACTGCTGTCTGTAGTTAGTACATAGTAACAGGCGTCATTTGCATCCACACTGTATGAAAAAAAACCCGGCTCAGTGCTGCCCTCGTGTGGTTCGCTCCGAGCACTGCAGCCCCGAGGAGCGGTGTCGATGACTGGAGGAGAGCCCGCTGCTCGGTGCTGCCCTCCCGTGGTCCGGTCGGGGCGTTGACGCAGCAGGTGAAGGCGGAGAAAAAGCCGGGTTCGGAGCCGCTCCGCGCTGCCGCATGGGCCTGGACCGGGGCTTGGAGCCCGGAGACACGGGCAGGGAACTCAGGGGCTCGGTGCCGCCCTCCTGTGCCGCAAACTGGGCATCGCAGCCAGGAGAAAGCCAGAGAAAATAAAACCCAACTGAGTGCCGCGCTCCTGTGCGCAGTGGGCATTGCAGCGTGGAGGTACGGCCTACCCGTAAATAATCGGCTTCGAGCTGCCGTGCCGGGCTTCTCAGCCAAGGGATGGGGGCAGAGAGAGAAAAAAACCCGGCTCCGGCTGCGCACCTGTAGCTCCGACAGCCGGGAGATAAAGGCAGAGACAGAAGAAGAAAAACAGCCTCGCTCGCTCGAGCCGTTACCGGAGCAGTGCCCGCGGCCGGGGCCGGGCGGGTTCGCGACGCCCGGGACAGGAACCCCCGCCCGCGGGAGCGCGGCAGGGCCGGCATCCGAGCCTCGCGTTTCCATTGGCTGCATTTAGGCACGCGGCGATTGGGTGGGGTGGTGGCATGGGCGGGATCAGGGCAGCTCCGCCCTTCTTTGTTCTGATTGGTTCCTGCCGTAGGAGGCGGGCTCAGGAGGCTCTCGACGACTGGTGGGTGGGGTGCGGGCTTCTGTGCGCCGATTGGTCTGACTCCGCTGCTCAGCGGCCCAGCTCAGCTGTCCGCGTGCGCCTGACGGGTCCGCGGTGCCCGGAGTCCACGTCCCGCCGCCGGCCCGGACACGGGGCGCTGCGGGGCGGGGTCTCGGCCGCTCCCTCCGCCACTCGCCCGGGAACTTTATTGTGGAAACGTGTGGAATTATGGGTTTTTTTGTTTGGTTTATTTGTTTGAAATCTGGTTATTCTGTGTGGTGATAAAGGCCTTTTTTGGAAATGATTGTGACTGCAGGGACCTCATGGTCAGGTCATTGCTCTTCGCCTGCCGCCTTGTCTGCTTGTCCTTCCGGGGGTGATGTGCATTGACCATCAAAGGGGACCCGTTTTGCAGGATTCCAGACCAGCCACCTGAGGCTGCAGCCCCATCTCTGACATTTGAGTCCCTCAGAGCCAAGCCTAGCAACACTTACCACTTATTCCTTTTCAGCAAGGGTGATCCTTTTCAGCATCCTGGGTGACCAGCTCGTAGGCACTCAGCCTGCAGTGGTCACAAGAGAACCACCGCAGACATGAAAGAGGGCAGAGGATTGACATGAAATGACAGGAGAGAAACAGCGCAGCGGGGAAGGATGAACTTGGAGGTGAAAGACACCAGGCACCGAGGAGGTGGCTGGCAGATCAATTTTATTAACTAACAGGCCAGCTCATGCCTGCTTTCCTTTTTTCTTCTCTGCTTCTTTCTGGCGGCAACCAATGTGGGGAGCCCTGTTTCCCCGCGATTCGTAGCTGACACTTCAGGCGGTCGGTCCAACCAGACAGCAAAGACAAGTGACGCCTCCCACTAACCCCCTTTCAGCAAGGGATTCAAGCAAGGGATATCCTGGGCGCTCAGCTCGGAGGCACTCAGCACACAGTGGTCACAAGAGAACCACTGCAGCAATGAAAGAGGGTAGCGGGCGGGGGAACTTGGACATGGAATGACAGGACAGGAGAGGAGAAACAGCGCAGTGGGAAGGATGAACTTGGAAGTGAAAGATGCCAGGTACCGAGGAAGTGCCGACCCCATCAGTTCCATTAGTCTCGTGCTTCCCGATGGCCTTGAGGGCACAAGCCCCCTCCAGTGACCATTAGCGCTTGACCGCCCACAGAGCTAGGCAGCACCACACCGTAGCTCGGGCTTGGGGGTGTGAAAGACTGTCAGTGCTTGACCCTTTTGCGAGCAGGGCAGCACCACACCGCAGTGCAAGGGCCGGGAGCAAGATGACCCCGAGAGCAGACAGCGGAGACCTCCTGGCCCTTGCCTGCTGCAGCCCCAAATGGCGCCTTAAGGGAGGGCTGTGGACTGAGGGGTGTGTCAGGCTGTGTGGTCCCGAGCCACGTGGGTGCTGCGTGGCTTGTAGTTTCTGTCAAGCACCGGTGACCCGGGGGTGGGCAGCGGTCGGGCTTGGAAGGTTCATTTCTTTCCCTTAAGGCACCATTCGGGACTGAGGCCTACCCAGGGCGCTTCCGGAGTTGCCGCTCCCCCCCACCGCCCAGCTCCACCAGCCCTTCTCCGCCCTCGTCCCCCACCCAAGCCGCCCGCGCACTTGGCACGCAGCCTTTTATCCCTGCTGGAGGCCCCACCCCTGATGGACAATGGACCAATAGGCTCAGTCCCCCTCAGAGCCCCTTAGTTCGCTGGCCCCTAGGTCAGGGCGGGCAAGCCTTCCTCCTGCTGTCCTCTGATTGGCGGGGAGTGAAATGCCCCCGCCAATCGGCCTGCGCCATCCAGTCGGCTGCCCGCCATGCGCGCCTTTCTGGCGGCTCATGGTCTCATCATGTCCCCACGCTTGGTGGGGGGCGGGGAAACACCTTGGCGGGGTCCTTGCCCCTGCTTTCCCTGCAGCAGGGTGGTGGTGCCCTTGAGCCGCGCGCCTTACAGCGTGGTGGCAGGGCAGGGTGGGGCTCGCTGTGGAGCTGGAGGAGCAGGCGAGACGAGCCCTTGTGCCGGATGGTTTGTGCGGAGAGAGCAGGGGTTTGGACTAGATGACCCCGAGCGAGATCCCCTTCGCTTCAGCCGACTCCGGGATTTACATGGAGGGGAACGCGGGAGCGGGGTTACAGACGGACCGGATTGTCCCTGGGGGGTGGCTCAATTCTAGTCCTGGCTCTATCTGCCTTTGGGAAACCGGGTCCCTTCTCTCTCCCGTCCTCTCCCCATCGCCAGGTCAGGGAACGCCTGGTTCAGGCACCGCACCAGCTCTGAATGCACAGGACTGCACCTTCGCGCCTCCCGCCCCACTTGTGCCGCAGCTCGGGCGGGAGACGCGGAGCCTGAGCCCCCCGCTGCGCCCCGGGTGCAGCACCGTCTGCAGCCGCCACTGCCCGCCCACCCCGCCCCGGGCCACGAGTCCGGCCAGGCAGCACGTCCTTCTCCTTTGCCCCGCTCAGCCCCGCCGCAACAGCACCAGTTTGTTGCACAAGAAAGAGACCATCCTGCCCCTGGATTTACCAAGTGAACACCTCACCGGTTTTCCACACCGCTCTCACCCTATTTCCACACTTCTTTCACAAAAAGTTCTTATATCACTGCACATAATCACCCACTGCTGTTACATGCACAGTTCCCAAATCAGCACACTGCTTCCCACAACCAGCACCATGTCCGCACACACATTTCTACCCCAAGTTCCCACAGGAGAGCACAAAGTCTCCACTTTTCACCAAAAAAAATCCCCATATTTCCACTCAACATTACTGAATCCCCACATTGCACACATGACCACGAATACATTCCCAAATCACCGCAGAATCAGCACACAATCTTGCATGTGAAAAGAAGTCACCATCTCACAACACCATTTTCCACAGAAGTATCAATGTATTTCCACAGACACTTGCACAAGAAGTTGGGGGGACGCAATAATTAATTTTCCCCACAGAAATATCATATTTCCCCCCGAAAGCTCCCAAATCACCACAAACAAATCAACACAATTGTCCTCACAAAACACTCACCACAGTTCCACACTGTTTCCAAGGCATCATACTATGTTCCAGCTGAGAAAAGATGTTTTCTGGGGATTTTTTTATGATTAGAAATTGTGTTTATTGAAGCATTTGTGTTTGCATTCTTCAAGCACTCTCCACTCCAGTACGGGAGTCTCCCCGTGTCCTCCCTGGTCCCCCAGGTGTGCGCAGGTCTGTGCCCAGGGCGGTGCCGGGTGCTGCTCTGGGGAGGGCCGGGGGGAGGGGGGCCAGTCTCAGCATTCATACAGCCCTTCCCCCCGGCCCCGCTCGTTTCCAAAGACCTCTCCAATAACCGCGCTGACTCATCACCCCCCCCCCCCGGAACTGTAGGGAGCAGGGACACTCCCACCTGCAGGCACGGAGCTGTCAGGGGCACTGCAGCCTGGGGACCCTGGGGCATTCTTTCCATCCTACAGGGCAGGGAAGAGTATAGAAGAGCGTTCAGGGAGATCAGGCAACAAGGGCTGGTGCCAGGGACCTACTCAGGCCCCGGAAATAGCACTCGTGCATTCGAAGTGGTGCAGGCTGGCCTCAGAGGCCAGGCACCTGCTCTCAGTGCACACGCCTCTCCCCTCTGCCGGCAGGTGGCCCCGCACCTTGGCTAGAATCACTGCCTCCCAGTCCTGCCTGCACTAGCCCTTCACCTCAGTGGCCCTGAGCGGGGGTTCCTCGGCAGAGAAGCAGGCATCACAGCAGTGAGATGCGACTGCATGGGCCGCTGGGAGGACGGCCTCTACTCCAAGTGCTCGCACACCAACGACACCACCCGTGTGTTCTGCGTCGCTCTGCTGGTGTGTGGGCACCGCACCAGGGAGGTCATAGGCCCTGCTTCTCCTCAGGGCAAAGCAGAAGCCTGAAAGCACGGTCCCTGGTTGGCAGGTGGAACAGTCATTGGAGGGGGCATTGCAGCATCCGTCCTTGGAGCTGGAGCATGTCTGCCACAATTCAACTGGGGATGGGCACGTGCCATGGCTCTTGGGCTCACGCCAACTGCTCATGCATCACCGTGTTGCCGCCCCCCACCTTCTGCTCCGCAGATGCCCATGAATGCCTCCAATGCCCTACCTCTGGCTCACCAGCTGCGCGTGGACGTGGCCATAGCTGCCAACTTCTCTGACATGATGGATGCCAGCTACATGGCCCAGAACAGGGTGGTTCAAAAATCAATGTTTTGTTTAGTTTTTTAAATAAAAAAAATCACCAATAAAATACTACATTTCTCATTTAAAAAATGACACTTACAATTACATCTCATCACAACATGCTAAACCTACACTTAGACTCATAAAAATGAATTACTGGCTCTGTCACAGTCACACACGTTGAGTTACCTACCAATCAAACATGGGCATTCATTTCAGTTTTTCATCCCATGAAAATGGCTCTAGTTTGTCCGTCCAGCCTAACTACAGGCTCTTGGTTCTTTAAAGTTCTGGGCTTTCAGTTTCTGTTTCTCAGCAGACTAAAGTGACATGTATAAAGACACAGTCTGGATAGGAGTATTGTTGTTCTGTGCTTACGTGGCGGTGGAGCTCGGCCAAGCAAAGCAGAGGAGTTAGTTAAGACACTGCCATAAAGACAGAGAGACAATATAGGAAAGGACAGAGGCAGAGTAGGAAGGAACAGTGGAGTGGACTGGAAAGAAAAAGGGGAGACATTATTCAGTAGTACACACACAGCTTCCTATATTCCTGCACACATTTGCCACAGAAAAACTGTCATGGCTTCTGGGCCTAAGGGAGACCCTATCTGGGAATATTTTGAAGAAATTCCTTCCCCAGTTAAAAAAGGAAATGTATCAAGTGGAAGAGGTGCAAGAAGGACACGCAGGGCCTAGTTGCAAGAATGAAACATCATAATGAAAAATGCTTATTGGGAGAAAATGAAGTGGATGAAGATGTGGATATGTCTGAAGAACAATGTGGGCCAACTCGTTAGTAAATTAAATAATTCAATTTGCAATGCATCGTTCTTCAAGACTCTCTTCATGCCTTTTAACATGTGTGATTTAACAAGGAAATTCCCAAGTTGTTTGCTATGTTCACAGAATCATAGAATCGTAGAAGTAGGGTTGGAAGGGACCTTGTAGATCTTCAGGTCCGACCCCCTGCCTGGGCAGGAGAGAAACTGGGCTCAAGTGACCCCAGCCAGGCAGGCATCAAGCAGCTTCTTAAAGACCCCCAGGGTAGGAGCCAGCACCACTTCCCTTGGCAGTTGGCTCCAGCTCCTAGCCACCCTGACTGTGAAGTAGTGCCTCTTGATATCTAGCCTGAATCTACTCTCAGTCAACTTATGGCCGTTCTTCGGGGGGCGCTGGGGGAAACAGGGTCTCCCCCAAACCCTTCTGGACCCCCCTAGTGAGTTTATAGACGGTCACAAGGTCCCCCCTCAGCCTTCTCTTGTGAAGGCTGACCAGGTTCAGGTCCCGTCGCCTCTCATTGTAGGGTCTGCCCTGCTGTCCCCGGATCATGCGGGCGGCCCTCCTCTGGACCCTCTCAGTGTTGTCCACATCCCTCTGGAAGTGGGGTGCCCAGAACTGGACACAATACTCCAGCTGTGGCCTGACCAGTGTCGCGTAGAGGGGGAGGATCACCTCCTTGGACCTGCTCGAGATGCACCTGTGGATGCATGATAGGGTCCGGTTAGCCCTGCCGACCGTGACCTCGCATTGTCAGCCCGTGCTCATCTTGGAGTCAATGATGACTGCAAGATCCCTTTCTGCCTCCATGCTCTCAAGAAGGGAGTTTCCCATCTTATAAGTGTGTTGCCGGTTACTGCTGCCCAAGTGCAGCACCCTGCACTTGTCAGGATTGAAATGCATCCTGTTTTTGTCAGCCCACCCTTGCAACCTATCCAGGTCTTTCTGCAGTCTTTCCCTCCCTACTAGCATGCCCACCTCACCCCAGATTTTGGTATCATCAGCGAATTTGAACAGGTTGCTTTTCACCCCGTCGTCTAAATCGCTGATAAAGAAATTGAACAGTGCGGGCCCAAGGAACGAGCCCTGGGGGACTCCGCTGCCCACTTCCCCCCAGGTCCAATATGACCCATTCACCACCACCTTCTGAGTACTACCCTTCAGCCAATTCGCAATCCATCTGACCATGTACGCATCGATGCCACAGTCACCTAGTTTTTTTACCTACTGGC
>NW_005842875.1:25478-33534 GCF_000455745.1 Alligator sinensis
TAACGATTGGCCTGTTAGCCGTATAAGAGGCTTGAGCAGTTTCCGCCCAAGCCGAAGAGGACTCCACATCCATCTCGTGGGGACTCTGGATACGTTCGTGTATCCAGAGTCGCCGCTCTCCGCATAGCAGCCAACGGGAACACGCGGCTCCTATCCCCGCCCCGCCTTCACCCGCTGTGTCAATGCCCCGACGGGACCACAGGAGGGCAGCACTGAGCCGGCTTTGTCCTCATACCAAGTGTGGATGCACGTGACACCTATTTTACACGTACCAACTACAGGCACTAGTACGCGGTTATATGCGAAGATGGCAGATGAACAGCTATATTACTATCGCCATGTGCAGAGACAGAGGCAGTGATAGGATCACCGTGTCAATTATGGTGTGTATTAGACACACACACTATCTCCATGTCGGTATACACACACACACACCCTTATTCGATACATCTCTGTACAATTTTAAGTTTTTCAAAGTAAGTGATGCAATGAATAACACCGTTACTTCAACTCCCTGTTCTCAATATTATACTGTTTTACACCAAGGATCCCAACCTCTCCCCTAGAATTGACCAGATGCGCTGCGGTGCCTCCTGAACAACAACAGGTTTTCAATTTTTTTTCTCGTTAAGAGGGGGAAATGTGCTTTGCAAGGTGCTCTCTAAAGAGGTTTCGGCGTCAGCCGAGAAGCAAACGGTGCTTCTTGGGGCCCACGTGCAGCCCCGTAGAGCACCTCCCATCACGTCGAGGAGACAGGGTGGCTCCCCAGGCGGCAGGCGGAGAGAAAAGGGGCACCGGGGCAGACAAACGGCTTCAAGCTTCAACACCAACCTCAGAAGAGAACCTGACAGGTTGGGGAACGCAGTCTCCCGCACGACCCACAGTGGTCGCCAGGACAGCCTGCCGCAGCGCTGCGGGATCGCCCGCGTGTTCGCGGCAGCAGCGGGACGTGGGCTCCGGGCTCAGCGGACCCGGCAGTGGGCAGACAAACAGCTAACTGGGGCCGCTGAGGACCGAAATCGGACCAATCGACACGCAGAAGAATGTACCGCACACCGTTCCCGGGCATCCAATCAGAATGCGAGGGCGTTCTGCAAAAACCAATCAGAGTGAAGAAGGCCGGTGCGGCCCTGACCCCGCCCATGCGTTCACTCCACCCAATGCTTCAAGGTGGCCAATGAAAACGCGAGCCTTCGATCCCGGCCCTGCCGCGCGCCTCGGCCCTGGATCGACGTCCGCGCATCGCGTGTCCGCCCCGGCCGCGGGCACCGCGCGAGTGACGCCCCGAGCGAGCGAGGCCTTTTTTCCTTGTCTCTCTCTGCCCCTGTCGCCTGACTGCAGTGCCCGCTGTGCAGCATGTTTTTATTTCTCTGGCTGAGTTTCCTGGCTGCCGGGCCCAGGGCCAGGCGCCGGACCGCGGCACTGGGCCGGGCGCGTGACGTGCCAGGATCCCCGGGCCGCGAGGCCCAGGGAGAAACGCGCCAGCGGCCCCGACCCTTTCCCTTCTTCTCCGCCCTTGTCTCCTGGCTGCAGTGCGCAGGGCGAGGCGCAGGAGGGCAGCACTGGGGGTTGGTTCCTTTAATGCTCTAGAGATGGAAGCATGACATGCCCCTTGCCTATCTGTTACCTGCCCATTTGAGCCGTCATGGTATTTGGAGAGCTAAAGCGATTCCCTTCTTTCACTTAGAGAGACAGAAACATAGCAGTAGGATCACTGTATTTCTTATGGCACGTATTCTGCATACACATCATGGGCACATCTATGTACACACACATGCTTGTAGACACATCCCTGTACAGTTTCAAGTCCACCAAAGTAACTACGCAGTGACGATCACGGTCACTTCGATCCCTCCTTCTCCATATTTTACTGTTTTACCCCGAGAATCCCGGACTCCGCACTGCAACTGTAGTGAGGTCTTGCAGTGTTTATTAAACAACTACGGCCTTTTCTTTAGTTGTCTCTTTACGAAAGGGAAAGCCCGTGCAAATATTGCTAGCAACGATATACCCCAGACAGAGCCGCATGGGGCCGGAAGCAGGGCAGGGGTTCGGGCAAAGCGGGCCGCAGCCCGGGCCGCCCCTCGGCACACGCCCCGCGCCAGCCACTTGGAAAGCTCCGCCGGGCATCGGAGTCGGACCAATCGGCACGCAGAGCAGGGCGCCCCGCTCACTAATCCCTGACAGCCAATCAGAATGCGGGGAAGAAGGGGGAGCGCCTGGACCCGCCTCCTTCGGCAGAGGCCAATCAGAGCGAAGCAACACGTGCCAGCACCAACTCCGCCCATACAACCCTTGCAGCCAATCGCCGCGCTCCTCATAGCGCCCAACGGGAACACGCGGCTCCGATCCTGGCCGTGCCGCGCTCCCCGAGCCGGGATCCCCGTCCCGGGAATCGTGTGTCCGCCCCGAGCCGCGCGAACCCGGCTGGCCCCAGTCGCGGGCACTGCCCTGGTTCCGCCCCGAGCGAGCGAGGCCTTTTCCTTTTCTCTCTGCTCTTTTCTCCCTGCTGCACCGCCCCATTTTAACCACACGGCGGCAGCACTGAGCAGCTTGGTATCGTTCTGGCTTCGTTCCCGGCTGCTAGGCCCAGTGTGAAGCGCAGGACGGCGCCCGGAGCCGCTTTTGTTCCGTGCCAGCCCGCGCCTCCCCGGCTGCGAAGGCCGGCTAGAAACACGCGAGGGAAACACTGAGCCGCTCTTCTTGCTCCCTGCCCTTTTCTCCTGGCTGCAACGCCCGGGTCGAGGCACAGGAGGGCAGCACTGAGCCGCTTGGGGGCATGGCCTAGCAGTTATTATCTAGTATCTGCACCTGTCGGTATAGATTGAGACGCAACCACGCTGGCAGCTGAATACCTAACACGATTCCCCTCCTTCCAGAGAGAGAGACAGGGAGAGTAGCAGGATGACTGTGTTTATTAGGGCATGTATTCTTCACCCACACACATTAGCTACACATGTATATAAACACACACATCCTGACTCGATACATCTCTGTACACCTTCAACTTCTCCAAGGCAAGTACACAACGAATAACCCTGTCACATCAGCCCCCTCTTCTCAACAGCTTCCTGTTCTACAGCAAGGATCCCCAACCCTCCACCGGAACTGAATCGCAGTGAGGTCTTGCAGCTGCCTGAACAACGACGGCTTTTTCATTTCTTTTTCTCCTTAAAAAAAAGGAGGAAATTCCGTGCAAATCTTGCTAGCAACCACACGCCTCAGAGCGGTGCCCACAGGCAGCACCCGCCGGAAGCGGGGCACGCGGGCTCGGACAACGGTGGCCGCCCCCACCGCCGTCCCTGCGCCGCACGACACTCCTCGCCCCGCCAGATGAACGGGCTCGCGCAGGATCGGAGTCGGACCAATCGGCACACAGAACAGTGCACCCCCCCCCGCTCCAATTCCCGACAGCCAATCAGAATGCGGAGGTGGGCGTGTTCCTGGACCCGCCTCCTCCGCCACCGACCACTCAGAGTGAAGGTCGGAGGCGGGGGGGGGGAGACCCCGCCCCCACGCTTCTCTCCGCTAATCGCCGCACGCTCCCGGCGGCCAATGGAAACAGGAATCTTCGATCCGGCCCCGCCCCCGGGCTTTTCCATCAAGTGCTCGGGGTGAAGGATACTTGCCAGCAGCAAGGCCGTGTACGGTTTCTGAAGGATCCAAACTGGGAACTGATCTGGCCCATTTGAGCTGGGACACAAAACGTGTCCGATATTGTATAGAGAGACAGAGAGAGAGTGCGAGCACGCGCACGCGCGCACAGGCTGTGTTCCCCAGCACAGCATGAAAAAGGAAACCAGCAGTCACGCTTTTGGAACGAACTAATAGCCTAGTCAGTGCCTTCAGGATTTTTACTATAAGGCCATCACCTTTACTCGGCCAGCACTTCCACCCACAACTCAGTTGCCACAATGGCCAGATAGATACTACTCTGAGCCCAATCTCCCGCTCGTGCATTATTGCTACCTGTTATTCCCTCCCACGAAGCAGCTTCTTTGAAAAAGTGACACAAGTCAGGTACCTGTACTTTATGGGAACAGACTGGAGACAGGAGAGGGACGTATTGGGAGAAGGGAGAAAGAGAGAGCGAGCTTGCAACACGTTGCCCGTGTGGGGCAATATGTTCAACTTACTCCGAAAGCAGGTGTCAAAATCTTGGCACACTTAAGATTCTGTGTATTACATTAATAACTCCTTATTTGACTTTTGTTCAGTTCAGGGAGGAGAAACAACTGTTGAAATAAACGGGTTACTCAAAATGTATGTTTAAACAGTAAATTACAGGAAATGTCTGAAATAAGTCTTATGCAGTGACACTGCGCAACACAACCTGAAGTAATGCTAGTACACTGAGCAGAGGAAATCTAAGAGGAGGATATTTATTTCCCTTAACACAGTTAAGATTTTTCAAATAAGATGTTATGAATGAAATATCACTTACAATAGATTCAACCATAACGGGCTTTTTTTTGCCTTTTAATGATGTTAGCAAATGTGTTATTTAAGAAAAGTTAAATTGTGTTAACCAAAAAATAAATAAATAGCTCCACGGTTATTTCAGTGTTATCTGTTCATGCTAAGCAAAATCAAGGGTTCGCTGATTATTGTAGGCCTAGCTGGAGCATTGATCAATACATGCTGCTCACACAAAGGCTTTACTAAAGCACTGACCAGAGTAAGCTTTGCTAGCAAACCTGACCAATGCAAGAACTCATAAACAAAACTTGGCGTGTGGGCCAGATATGCAGTCCTGCCAAGAGATGGGAGGGAGAGCTGATGATACAAGGTAGGATAGTCCAGTACCAGGTTGATAACGCTGCAACAAGATATCCAGGTCAAAATGGGAAATAAGCCCACGGTACAGGACAGTGTGAGACACCCAAGACACAGACAAACTGTAATACATTATTTGTTTTGATCAGTGTATAAAAAGAGAATTGGAAAGCAGGGAAACTTTATAGGGACCTAGGGGAGCCTACGTGGTGTTGTGCCAACTACCTTGTCACAAGTATAAGTGCCTTAACTCCTGGTCTGAGGTACTTGTGTGTTAGGGTTTTGCTTATAAACAATAAAACTGACCAAATCTTTGCCACAGAACCAAGCTTGCAGTCAATCTTTAAGACAAGATTAGTGTTGGGATGTCAGAGCTGCAACTTTGCCAGCACCACAGTTCCTGAGACTTCAACACTGACAGCACATAAATAACATGTGACAAGGACAACAGCAATGACAGCACTGATAACCCCAGACATCAATCATCATTTCTAAGTTCTGGAAGGCAAAGCATGCATGATGCTGGATCATCTGAAAGCTGCAAGCACATACAGAAACATGCATCCCTAACAAACAAAGCAATGAATGCAGACCATAGAATTATAGCAAACAACATTTCCTAAAATAACACTGTTGTGTTCTAATATTTGAATTTAACTGTTCAACTTCACTTTATTTTGCAGAATATACAAAATACATCTCAGCAATTACTAAAGCCAACACATGCACAAGAACATAGGAATCCTTCTGCAAAACTTAGATCTTTTGAAACCTCTGCCCAGCTGCTGCCTTACATGCAACATCTTTGCCAGTAAAGTTCCCTAGATACATAAGTGTCTGCTTCAGGGTGCACCTAAAACAGCCTACGCTCTGCCAGTGCTGACCGGCTCAGTGCTTAGCTTGCACCGAAACCCTGCCAAGATCTAGAGCAGGAACTGCTCTGTGTGGCGGGCCAGGCGGGGGGGCTCCTGCATTGAGCCGCCCCCCCCTCCCTGCGCCCGACCACCTTGCAGGCTCCGAGCGCCCCCAGGCCTGATTGTCCAATGGGTGCTAGACCCAATCCAGGCACTTGGGGCACTTCCCCAAGTCAGGGGCTTATTAGGAAAGTCTCCCTTAGTCCGCAGTCCTAAGGAGCCTCCTCGGCATAATTTAGACTCACCCCTCAATAAGTTTTCCACACCGGTCACAAAGGAGAACTTTATTGGTTACAGGGGGTAGGATGGAAACAGGGTAAAAGGTAGAGCAATATCATAGAAATATCAGAGGAATCCCATAGAGCAAACTAGAATGGCTGAGGTAGCCGTTGAAACACGCATCTGAAATTGGATCTCGAGTAGCTTACTCACTTGCATCGTCCAGAGGTGGTTGGAGGTTTCCTCTGGAGGCAGGTCGCTCTTGGAGCATGCGGTGATGAGGAGAGAGCCAGGTTCAGATGGTGAAGCTCCTCTCCCAGTTTCAGATTCACCTGGATGACCGCATGGCTAAAGGCTGCCCTTCTTCCTGGCCTGGGCCTTTTTATCCCCTCACTGACGTCAGCAGCCTGGTCCAATCGAAGCTGCCAGTACTGGCCACAAGCCGACCAATCTACCAAGCATCCCTGGCTACCTGGGCCCGCGTGCAGGGCCGGGCTTGTCCCCCCTGCCCAGGTGACCAGAGCATCGCCTCCCAGGCCCCAGGCTTTTGTCATGCAGACCAGGGAGGGAGATCCCCGCCCTGAGGGATTCAACACCAGCCTCTCAGGCTGGCAGAGACAGGTCTCTGGAGAGGGGCACCGACGGTGGCATTTCTGCCACACTCTGCCTATCTCATGATCCACGCAGGAATTCTTGGAGCACGTTTACTGGCTTCGACTCCACACTGCCAGAAGAGATGCACCCCCCTTTAACCGAATACCCCATCAATTGCTACCCTTTCCCAGGAAGTAGGGGATCCAGGTCCAAATCTGCTCTCTGACTGGTAGGAAATGTTGATCCTAATCCAACCTTCTAGGTGAACACTCTAGCCACCAAGCTAGAGAGAGCTCTGAACTAGATTGTAGGGTGGCCAAAATCTGGAACCAACTTCCCAGGGAAGTGCCCAAGGTAGGGGCGAGGACCATATTCAAGAGGAGGTTGGAGGATCCCCTGTCTGGGGTCTTGTGAACCCAGCATTCATTCCTGCCTGTGGCAGGGGGGCAGGCTAGATGATCTGTTCAGGTCCCTCCTGACCCTAGCTACTATGAAACCTAGATTCATCTCAGTCCTTTCTGTTGAAACTGTAGGTTTTGCTTTTTTTCTTTGCACATTTTGGTTAAATAGTCATTCCTAGTTGAAACATGCTGCCAGAGGGTAAATGTCCTTGACAGAGTAATAGCAGAGTTAATCCCTTATGCTGTTTATAAAAGCTAATGATCACCTGAAATTTCAGAGATCAAGAAATTTACTTTGATAGTTTTGTGTGCCTTCAGGACTAGTAAGGCTAACTATTCACAGGAAGACTTTATTTCTAATATAGACAATTGGCTCCTTGGAAAAAAAATGACGACTTTTTGGGATAAAATTGAAAGATATACTTAATATGCTTCACCAAGTCAGTACGCTTTGAGTACTGAGTGGAAGCTCACAGGGACAGAGTATGTTCTGCTGAAAAACATCTCCAGGGAATAAATATTAGTCTAACCTTGACAGAAGGTTACAGGTACAGAAGCAAACCCAACACCTACAAATCGTTCTCCTACATGGAGAGCAATTTGTCTGAGCCTTTCAGGAACAGAACATGCTTTCTGCTTTGGGCTTGAGAAACTCTGAAGGCAGAATTTAGATTCTGGAGACAGAAAAAGATGCTAATGAAAACAAATAATACTGATCATCTCTTCTCTCCCAGGTCCTGGTTGTGGCAGAAATGCCACCGTCGGTGCCCCTCTCCAGAGATCTGTCTCAGCCGGCCTGAGAGGCTGCTGTTGAATCTCTCACAGCGGGGATCTCGCTCCTTGTCTGCAGACAAAAGCCTGGCGCCTGGGAGGCGATGCTCTGGTCACCTGGGCGGGGGGGGGAAGACCCGGCCCTGCGCGCGGGCCCAGGTAGCCAGGGATGCTTTGCAGATTGGCCGGTTTGTAGCCAGTATTGGCAGCTTCGGTTGGACCGGCTGCTGAGGTCAGGGAGGTTTTAAAAAGGCCTGGGCGAGGAAGAAGGGCAGCCATTATCCATGCGGTCATCCAGGTGAATCTGAACCTGGCTCTCTCCTCATCACCGCATGCTGCAAGAGTGCCCTGCCTCCAGAGGAAACAACAACCACCTCTGGA
>NW_005842875.1:40142-41513 GCF_000455745.1 Alligator sinensis
CTAAATTATGCCAAGGAGGCCCCTGAGGTCTGTGGACTAAGGGAGGCTTCCTAATCAGCCCCTGACTTGGGGAAGTGCCCCAAGTGCTTATACTGGGTCTAGCACCCATTGGACGATCAGGCCTGTGTTTTCCAAGGTGCACAGAGCCAGAAGTGAGTCCAGAGCCTTGGATGGTGGCAGCGGGACCCCCAGGCTAGCGGGTGTGCTCCGGGGAAGAGGTCGGCCGCACGGGAGGCACCCCAAGGGAGGCACTCGGAGCCTGGAAGGTGGTCGGGCGCAGGGAGGTGGGCGGCTCAACGCAGGAGCGCCCCCTACTGGCCCGCCACACTGGTCACCTGGGATGCATTCGACTCTCACATTAGCTACGCCACTGTGTTTCACCAAACTTTTTCAAGTAGAAGTCTTGAGCAAAACAGTAAGTCCCCACTGTTCGTAATTCTATAGGTGATTCATTGTGATAGCATTTTCCCCTCTTATCAGCATAAGCGTGTGCCTGCTTGTAATTCTGCATTTCCCTGGCATGTGATGATCCACAGAATAATTGTCTCTGTGACTGTTTGAGGCACTGTCTAGCCAACATGCCTTCAAAACACCTGACGATTCTTTGCATATTTGCTGCCTCTAACAAACACTTTTTTAAAATCTGTCACAAGGAATCAATCTTTTTAAAAGTGCAGTTACAGGTTGAAATACGGCTCTTAAAAATAATCCCGTAATCCCTATTTGTTTCTCAAATGTCCCATGATACCGATATGCCTGCCCAAATCACATCTGCTTAGTTCACTGCAGCCACTCTAACCATTTCTAGCTCTGGGGGGAATAACTTCAACTGTTCTCTGCTGCACTCATCATGACTGCCAAGTGGGGTCCAGCTCCAGGGTTCTTACTGCTCTTGACAAAAATCACAAGAGGCACAGGATGGTTTCCAGGACCTAGGATAAACTGCTATGCTGCTGGTCAGATACACATTAATTCTGACTCTGAAGAAGTCTGAAGAAACAGGTATTCAAAAATTGAGACATCAGATCTGAAACCAAGCTCATGATTTATCAAGCAGTCATGATCCCCACCTTGCTGCACAGAGCTGAGACATAGACAATGTACAGGGGACACCTTAGGTTGCTGGAGAAGTACCATCAACACTTTCTGCAGAAGATACTCCAAATCCAGTGGGATGAGAGAGACACCAACCTTAGCATCCTCTCGCAAGCAGGTTGAGGCTGCGGCAGAAATGCCACCGTCAGTGCCCCTCTCCAGAGATCTGTCTCTACCAGCCTGAGAGGCTGCTGTTGAGTCCCTCAGGGCGGGGATCTCCCACCTTGTCTGCATGACAAAAGCCTGGTGCCTGGGAGGCGATGCTCCAGTCACCTG
>NW_005842875.1:47469-65481 GCF_000455745.1 Alligator sinensis
ATTTCTATGATATTGCTCTACCTTTTACCCTATTTCTGCCCTACCCCTGTAATCAATAAAGTTCTCCTTTGTGACCGGTGTGGAGACTTATTGAGGGGTGGGTCTAAATTATGCCGAGGAGGCCCCTTAGGTCTGTGGACTAAGGGAGACTTTCCTAAATAGCCCCTGACTTGGGGAAGTGCCCCAAGTGCTTGTATTGGGTCTAGGACCCATTGGACGATCAGGCCTGTGTTCTCCAAGGTGCGCAGAGCCAGAAGTGAGTCCAGAGCCTTGGATGGTGGCAGCGGGAACCCCAGGCTAGTGGGGGTGCTCCAGGGAAGGGCTCGGCCGGATGGGAGGCACCCCAGGGAGGCACTCGGAGCCTGGAAGGTGGGCGGAGCAGGGAGGTGGGCGGCTCAACGCAGGAGCGACCGCTACTGGCCCGCCACAGAGGCGATGATCATCTGACATCAACTTCCTCGGCCAGCCACGTCATCCAGATGTCTGACTCCAGACTTCCAGAGCAAGTTTTATTCTCCCAGCTCAACCAAGGTGTATGCTCAAGAGGAGGGCAGAGAAAGCACTTCAAGGACATTCTCAAGGCCAACTTAAAATGCGACATGGATGTCAACTTGTGGGAAACTATCACCAGGACCTCCCCACATGGAGGAAGAGTCTGTTGCAGGGATCTCAATACTTTGAAACCTCACAGCAACAACAGGAGCTGGAAAAGCAGGAGTGGCAGAAACAGCGTGTCACAGACCAAATCAAGAACCCAGTGCCACCCACCCCACACAGAAATACACGTCTGAGATCAGTAGAGTCTGTTGATCCCCAATAGGCCTCATCAGCCATCTTTGGACACACAGATAAGATGATCATGGAAGACAATCATCCTCAACTGCAGGGGACTGCTGAAGGCAAGTTCTGACTCTGAACCAATAATAAAGCATAACGGAGGCTTGAGTAAAGAGGAATATGAGCCAGAGCAGAGATTCTCAAACTGTTTGGAGCAACAGTCTACAGTCTTCTCACGAACCATCAAGATTCCCTTCTCATTAATCTTTTACTAGCAGGGAGGAGAGTGCAATCCACTGAGCAGCTGTGGACCACTTGCCATGGTAGTGTAGGCTACAGTTTGGGACACTGAGCTAAAGAACCCAGGTAATTCACACCGAGTGCAGAACAGGAACAGTGTACAAATACAGTGTACAGGTACAGGAACTGTGTACAAGTGCAGAGCAAGAACACCCAATGCAGGCTTGGATGCTTATTCAAAGTGAGGTGCAGTCTTCCTAACAGTCTACTGGAAACATGTCCTAACACCTACCACACGCGGGTCACCCCAACATCCGCCCCATTCTTTGGAATCTCTGACAGAAATCTCATAACCGCACTAGAAATGCACTCTCGTCTCCTTCAGTTATGTCACTGTCCTAGCTATTCTAGTTCTCCTACTTAATCCCATCCCACCCCCACGAGACCAGTCACTTTTTCCATCAACTTTGAATCACTCCTCAAGCCCTCTCCTTCAGCTGCCCCCATCTCTCTCTCTCATAGGAAGAAGGCCAATGTGGTGCCTATCTTCAAGAAAGGGAGGAAAGTGGATCTGGCTAACTATAGGCCCATCAGCCTGACCTCTATCCTGGGCAAGGTCTTGGAAAAGATTATCAGAGAGGCCAGCCTTAACAGACTAGCTGATGGCAATACCCTGAGGGATGCCCAGCATGGGTTTGTTGCGGGTAGATCTTGCTTGACCAATCTCATTTCCTCCTACAACCAGGTGACCTACCACCTGGACAAGGGAGAAGAGATTGATGTCGTATATCCTGACTTCAAAAAAGCCTTCAGTCTGGTATCCCATGATCACCTCTTGGCGAAACTGGCCAACTGCGGCCTCGGGTCCACCATGATCTGCTGGCTGGGGAATTGGCTCCATGGTCAGACCCAGAGGGTGGCGGTTGATGGAAGTCAATTGTCATGGTGCCCTGTGACCAGCGGGGTCCCCCAAGGCTCTGTCCTTGGACCCAAATTGTTCAACATCTTCATTAATGATGTGGACATTGGAGTCAGAAGCGGACTGGCCAAGTTCGCCGATGACACCAAACTCTGAGGTAAAGCGTCCACACCTGAGGACAGGAGGGCGATCCAGGCTGACCTGGACAGACTCAGGAAATGCGCGGATGAGAACCTGATGGTGTTCAACTCCGATAAATGCAAGGTTCTCCACCTTGGGAGGAAAAACCTGCAGCATCCTTATAGGCTCAGCAGTGCTACGCTGGTTAGCACTATGGATGAAAGGGACTTGGGATGGGGTGATGATGAACACGAGCCTGCAGTGTGATGCTGCGGCTAGTAAAGCGAGCAAAACGCTGGCTTGCATCCATAGATGCTTCTCAAGCAAATTCCGGGACGTCATTCTCCCCTTGTACTCTGCCTTGGTGAGGCCGCAGCTGGAGTACTGCGTCCAGTTTTGGGCTCCACAATTCAAAAAGGATGTGGAGAAGCTGGAGAGAGTGCAGAGAAGAGCCACGCGCATGATCAGAGGTCAGGAAAACAGACCTTATGATGACAGGCTGAGAGCCCTGGGGCTCTTTAGCCTGGAAAAGCGCAGGTTCAGGGGTGATCTGATGGCCACCTACAAGTTTATCAGGGGTGACCACCAGTATCTGGGGGAACGTTTGTTCACCAGAGCGCCCCAAGGGATGACAAGGTCAAACGGTTATGAACTCCTGCAAGACCGTTTCAGGCTGGACATAAAGAAGAATTTCTTTACTGTCTGAGTAGCCAAGGTCTGGAATAGCCTGCCATCGGAGGTGGTTCAAGCGCCTTCATTGAACACCTTCAAGGGAAATTTGGATGCTTATCTTGCTGGGAACCTATGACCCCAGCTGACTTCCTGCCCCTGGAGCAGGGGGCCGGACTCGATGATCTTCTGAGGTCCCTTCCAGCCCGAATGTCTATGAAATCTATGAAATTCCTTCCAGGAAAAACAGACAACATACAACACAACTTTTCCCTTCCCCTCTGCTTGTGCTTCCTGCCCACTAACCTTCTTTTAACTCTCCTGTCTGCCGTGCCCATCACAGATACAGAGGTTTCTCATATGCTCCTCTTCTCCCGCCACTCACCAGTGGCTCCATTCTACCCCTTCTCCCACTCTCCCTCTTGTCTACTCTCATCTCCCAACTCACTCTTTTTCTTTCCCTCTCACTCTCCTCAGACCCTTCTCCCACAATGGCATGCTTTAGAGTCTTCCATCTTAACCCCCCCAAAAAAACATAACCTGGCTTTCTTCCTTTAATGCTGCCTCATCTTCCTTCTCTGTCTAAGCTTGTTGAACATACTATTCAAAATCCTTTCCTCTAATTTCATCCAGGTTCTCTCCTGTTCCTTGGACTCCACTGAAACTGCCCTCAAAGTCACAAATGACCTCTTCCAAGTTACATCTCAGTACAGATGACCATGACCTACTGCTTGAAGTCACGTCCTCCCTTGGCTTGCTATGCTTCTGTCCTGCGCCGACTCTTACTTCAGCGTGGCCTTCAGAGGATCCTCCTCATCGCCCCTCCAGTTTCCTGTCGAGGATTCCAAAGGCCTCTGCAACTGGCCTGGTTCTCTTCTCTCTCTATACTGTATCGCTGTGTAGTCCCATCTACAAAAACCCATATCTAGCCCATCTGCAGGCTTCACTAGAGCAACTGCAGGCTTTGCTAAACCAGCATTGACAGCCGAATGACCTGAAAGCAGCATCTTAGGAATGTGCGTACGTGATTTAAGGACCGGTACAAGTTGTGCAGATCCATCATAAAGCTTATTAATCAAGATACTAATGAATCTTGTACAACATGGTCTAAAACACAAGATAAACATGGTATGTACAGGGAATAAGATGTTTGTTAGGTCAGAGGGGTAGAGCCGCAGCCTGGTGGCAGGAGGCAAGGCCCCATCCCACCACTCCTTGCATTGCTGGTGGCGTGGCTGGGTCAGGGGTCCTGGTGGCAGTGGCACCAAGTTTCCCTGCCCTGCTGCGCCCTCCTGTGCCAGGTTCTGCCCGGTGGGCTGCGGAGACCTCCAGGGGGAGGGAGGCATCGCAGGGAGCCCCGAGCCCCACAGCGGGCAGCCCGCACCCTCCACATTTCCCTCGGCTCCGTTCTGTGCTGCCCATGAGCAGGGGAGAGGAGGCCAGGCTCCACGCTCCGCACATCTCCGGCCGCTCCGGACACAGCAGCCACTGCCTCCTGTATTTCTCTGACAACTCCCTGTGGGTACCCGATCACCATCGCAGTTTAATGTGGCTAAATCATAACTCTCAATCCATTTCTGTCCAAGCCCTCCATGTTACTTCTTTTCCTGATCTCCTGTAGACAGATGAATATCTTGCCTCTCGCTCAGTGTCATAATCTAATCCTTGTCTTCCATGCTAAGTTTAGGTTTTGATTTTTTTTTTTCTGGGCGACATCACTAAATTAGGACCTTTTCTTTCCTTTCCCAAAGCTAAAACTCTTGTACAGGCTGTTGTCATCTTCTGTCTCAGTTACTGAAGCCACCTTTCCTCTGGCTTTGACCAAAGCAATCTTGTCCCACATATATCCATTCAGAAGGCTGCTGCAAAGATTTTTTTCCTTAGCCCAGCACTTCAGTATATCATGCTTTCCTCCACTGGTGCTCTGTTCCCTTTGGTGTACAACACAAGACTTCATTTCTGAGGTCTTGCACAGCCTATCACCCCTCATTCAATATTAAGAAGGCATCTCTCATCTCTGACTAGTCCATGATGTCCACCTGTTTTGCCCACTCGTTACAATTTCAAAAAAGCAATTCATGCTTTCTCCAACCAAGACTGTCTCTCATGCTTAGAAGTCCCTATCAATACCCACACTATCACATTATTTTCCTTCAACCAACTCCTTAAATCTCTCCTTTTCTACCTACGAGCAACCTGATAACAGTTACGCTGCTAGTGTGGGGAGCCACTGTCTCTTCTGTTGACCACTACCCCATCCTTGAATTTTCCTGTCCCACCTGGTGTCATTTTTTAAGCCAGCAGTGTCAAACTCTATATCTACAGCAATATATCTATATTGATATCTATCTTATCTAGTTAGTTTATAATGTACTCTGCCTTCAAACTCATTCAGCCTTGCAGGCTGAATCCAGCCCACACAGCTTGTTTTGAGGGGGGGACGGACAAACTCATCTCTGGCAGCAGGGCAGTGTTAACCCCCCAGGTGCTGGCCCCACCAACGCAGCAGCTCCGGCAGCTGCAGGGGTTAACATTGCCACCACTTATTCCACCCCAGAATTTCCAGCCCCCCCAGACCACATCCAGAGGTGGTTCCCTGAGAAAGTGGGCTGGATGACCCACCTCCACAGGCTGGATCCAGGCCACACGCCATATGTTTGACACCCCTATTTTAGACTGTAAGCTCCTTGAGGCAGGATCTTCTCTTCTTGTTCCACTTTTGTACCGAGCCCAGCACAACAGGGTCCTGCCCCACGCGTAAGGCTCCCACATGCCACGATAACAAAGCAACAACATAACATTTAAACCCCAGTCTGCCACAGAGCAATGTTAACAACAAGAGAACAGATGCATACGCAACCTCTGCTCTGTGTGCAGCTTGGATCAAAATGGCAAGCAAAGTGCTAGGATGAATAAGAAATGGAATAGAAAATAATACCAGAAATACTATAGCAGCCTTTGATATGTTGCTGATGTGCTCCCACCTAGAGCACCCCATTCAATTCTGGTTCCCATCTCAAAAAAAAGATGTAGCAGAAATAAAGAGATTTCACAGAAATCATAGAGAAGTAGGGCTGGAAGGGACCTCCATACGTCACCCAAACCAACCCCCTGCCTGAGGTAGGATCATCCCTAATATCTGTACCATCCCAGACCAATCCATAATCTAACTCTTAGTAAAATTGATGTCAACCCTGACACAACACAAGACATCATACCCAAACCTGCTACAGGTAAAGCAGGGAAACCACAGCAGCCAATGCCCTGCTTCTGTAAAAGGTTAATATACACTCAAGAGATCCCAGGTAGAGAAGGGCCATGCCACCTGCTACAAAGGAAGGCAAAACCCTGCATAGTCCATACTAATCCGACCACAGGGTAAGATCCCTTCCTGGCTTTTAAAGCACCCACAGGGAGGCTGCAGCACAATGCTGTTGCCTGAGGAGAAACGGGTGATGAGCACTAAGAAATCCTCCAAGACAGCCAAATACATTTCAGCACTGAACCGTGTCAGATGGTTTCCTGCAGGGACCTTGCATGCAGATGCAGGCCGACTCTGCTGTGCTGCCTGCAACATGACTCTGGGTGTGTCAAGGAAAACCAGCATTGATCGGCACCTAGAGTCTGAGGTTCACATGAAAAGAAAGGCTGTTGCAGAGGCAGAAGGTCAGGGCAAGAAACAAGCAACTGTGTCCTCCCTCTTTAAAAGGACCACAGAAAGCAGCTTCGCAAAGTGAGAAGTGACGTTTTCCCTCACGGAGGCTTTTGCAGTGACAAACATTTTGCTGGGGAAACTTGATCACCCAGAGTTAAGGGACTACCTGAATCAGAACATGCCAAATGCTAGCAGCTTTCTGTGTGCCAACAAGCTTTGCCAATGCCATTTCCCTGCATTGCTTTGCATATACAGTCCACCAAGGTTGCCTTGGCAGAGTATGACTCCTTCTCCATTACAGCTTATGAAGCCACTGACCCTCAAGATAACTAACATGCTGCACATTTTATTTGCACTGGGGAGCTGGACAGACTAGGACCTGCCTGTGTTTCAAACAGAACTGGTCCACCTCACATCTGTCAGTTTTTCTACCATGTCTCAAGCCATCATGAAGGCAATTATGATGGTCAACTATGGCATAGACTCTAAAAAGATCTCAACATTCATGGCTGACAATGCAAGACTTTCTCCAACGTGCTCTAAGAAATGCTGCCCAACACAGTTCATGTCACCTGCAATCTGTGCATGCTGTCTTTAGTAAGTGACATCTGGCACAGGCAGTTCCCCAAGGTGGATAGCCTGGTGTCTTCCTTCAAGAAAGCCTTCAAGCATGTCCAGGCCACAAGGTTCAGTACAGGAAGTCCATCACCAGTCACGGTGGGGATTCACATAGCACTGTGCCATTGCCACCAGAGCCTGTGTTGACAAGGTGGGATTCATGGTTCAATGCCATCCGTTACCACTCCAAGGATATGCAGCACTACCAGCAGTTTGTGAGTGAGGAGTTGGAAATCACACCCAGCACAGTGTGTGCTCAAGCTTTGCAAGGCGACTTTGAAGATCAAATGACGTTTGTGGCTGACAATGCCACCCCGTTTATGGAGCTCCTGACCTGGTTTGTAGCCAGACAGGCTGCGATCCACCAACAAGATGATGGATTTACTAAGCTGGGTCAAAGACAGGGCATCGCAAGAACTGTCAAGCCGTCCTCCTGAAAACCAGCAGGGAAGGGAAGCCTGTTCCATGCAATAGCTGTGAAGCTGAACCAGTACTACAGGTGTGACCTGTCCCTGCCACCACAGTTCAGACAACTGACTGCCCCCTTCCTCAGTGCCGTTTGTATTTTGGACCCCAACCAGGAGCCCTTGCCGAGTTGTGACCCTCAGCTACTGAAAGCGATCCTGGGATGGGAAAAAGAGCATGGACAATGAACGTGCTGTTTATGTGAACTTGGTCAGAGCGTCAGGTGCCTGGGCCTGTGTTCTGAGATCCTGTCTGTGACTGGTTTCCACTTCTTTATGCTGTAGCAAGTCACTGCTTCATTATTCCAATGCAAAAATGGTGGCCAGCCCTGAGATCTGCCTGCAAAATTTGCTGGCCGCCTCCTCAAGTTCAGTAGACCCCTAGTCATATGACTTGCTTTCCAAGCCCCTTATTGTCTTTGTCACCCACCTCTGGACCCTCTCCAACTTCTCCACATCCTTTCTGAAATGTGGAGCCCAGAAATGCACACAGTACTCTAGGTAAGGCCTAACCAGTGCCGAGTAGAGAGGCACTACCACCGGTTTCCTGTGTCTTGCACCTAATGCTCCTGTCGATGCTTCTCAAAACCACATTCGTCTTCTGTGCAGCTGCATAACACTGCAGACTGATATAGGAGTCTGTGATATACCAAGACTCCCAGATCCTCCTCCATTGTGCCACCATCTAGCCAGGTATCACTCATTTTGTATTTGTAGTTTAGATTATTCTTTCCAAGATACAAGTTCAATGCTGACAAATGCAAGGTGCTTTCTGTTAGCTCCAGCCCAGCTTTCCAATCTATTAAGATCCAGATTTCAGCAATGGGTGACGAAAAAAAAAAAAAAATCAAACAGAGACTTAAGTACAGGAAAAGATTAGTGTATGGAGGAGAAAAAAAAAAGAGACATGACAATATAGAGCAAGTGGGCATTTATTTACGAAAATAAACTAATTTAGAAATCATATGAGCTTGTTTTTAACATAACTCACAATCGCCTTGTAGAACTCTGTCCCAGGATACCACGAAGAAAGTAGCTTAAAAGGTTCCACAAGAAGGAACTGCCCACATGAAAGAGAAGAGCAACCAGTACCAGAGGAGAGCTTCAGGGGATAGGCTCCTAACTGACAAAGGCAGGAGGAATTTTCTTTTATACAAATTATTTCAGAATGACCACTATGAAGCTTCTTGCAGCTTCCTCTAAACTGGCTGGTACAGGCAGAAACATGATTCTGGGTTACAGGGATTACTGGTCTGATCCAGTAGTGCAGGTCCTATATTTCTATGCAAAATATTCAATCGCTTAATAAAAAAAAATAGTTTCTCTTTCCTAAGATATAGAACTTGATAAGCAGGAAATTCATCATGTCTGTGTATGACCCCACCTCTGCATTACTAGTATTTGACACGGAATTGGATCTGATGTAAAGCTTGTACTTCCTGTGCAGCCTGGACTGAGGAACTGTGCTAAGACAGTTTATGAGGATATGCATTGAGTGAGCTGAACTGTAACTTGCTGGTTTTTAAAAACAAATCCTGTTACACAGCTCAGCTTCAAGCCCTAATACAACAAAATAGAGGAGAAGCTGCCACCTCAGTTGTAAAGCCCAAGGCTTAATCTGCTTTGTTTCTTTCCTGCTTGCAAAACACATGTAGGTTTATATCTGCAGCCATTTTACAAAATAAATTATTTTAAATGCTTTCCCCCAAAACAAAAGATAGCATAAAAGGAGACCAGCACTCAGACGAGACCTAAAACACATTTGGCAGATCATCAGTGACTTCACAAGAGCAAACTACAGAAGTGTGTGAGATGGTTTCCAGGTTCAAACTTCCCAGGTATCGTTACAAATAACCGAGATGGAATATGGTGTGATGACACTACATACCTTATTCTCGAAGTGCACAAGCTGAAGGAAATGCAAATGACTTCCTGCCAAGCTGGAGCACAAGCCAAAAGCCAGGATGGGGAAAGGGACCAAGCAAGCAAAGGAGGAGAGCTGTGTCACAGCCGCTTCCATAAAATGAACAAACTGGTACAAGTTTAACCATCTGAAAGTGTAATAATCTGGTCTGTGTCCTTGCCCATTCAGCCAGAAGTGCAAATGCCTAGAGAAGCCCCCACAATTCAAGGGCAAAATTTGGCTGTGATTTGCAGTAGCAAAATTTGGGGTGGTGGGGGGCAAGGAGGGTACCAGCTCCTAGCTGACTTGGGGGTGGTGCCAGTATGGTACCCATCCTCAGGAGACTTTGCCATGGCTGGAGGAGCCAGGCACAGCTGGGCCATAGGGCAAGGGGCTGAAATGACACCTCCTCACTGGTCTTTGCTACGGGAGACGCACCCTGTGCCACGGGAAGGAATGGGGACGAGGGAAAGAAAGGAGCAAACGGTACCAGAGCACCAGCTGTTGCCCAAGTGCAGAGAGCCAGCGCAGGTAAGGGTCTCCCCCTTACCCCCACCAGGTGCTACAGCTCTGGTGATCTGTTCCTAAAAAATGAACCCACCTTTTCTTCCTTTTTGCATCAGTATTTGTAAACTTTACTCCTCAAGGATACCTGCCCCAAAGGGAACTGGTAGCACTGGTTCACTCAGAATCTAAGGGGAAAACTTTCTCAGTAGTACCATTTACCAGAGACTACAGGTCCCTGTTTCTGTGGAACTGAGACACAAGCTTTTGCATATGTTCGTCAGGTGAGGCAAACTTATGAGTTATGTATATGCATAATTGCCTCTGGTTCATACAGGGAAAAAGCCATTACTTCTTAATGACTCAGTATTTGCCCTTCCTCACCCCTAAAAGTAACACATCCCCAGATATAAAGTCTGAGACTGCCAGTATGCAAATTGAAGGCACGGTACTCTTCTCAGAAACTTAGTACCTCCTGGACAAATAGCCTGGCTTTTCCTCCTTTCTTGCATAAGTGCGGTGGCATGAGATGATGAGATAGCATGCTATCACTGGACTAACATGACCTAAGCGCCTCACCCACCTCATGTGAATTGCTATTGGTTGAACAGAAGGAGAGGCCCAAGATTTTCACTATAAATGGTGCTTCAAACACAGCTTTCAACTTTATACAGCACCAGGAGCACCTAGAGGAACAGAAAACACCAGGAGCAAGAGACCATGGCTGGTGAGTAACGCACAAGTCTCTCCTTTGATAATGTGTTTGCAACTGCGTAGGCTACATTCCCCCAGGAGGCCAGCTCCTTAGCAGGAATTTGTTGTACTCTGTTGTCTGGGAATTGGAATCAATCACTTTACCTTTCATTTTCCTGACTTTTTAATAAGGAATTAAACATACTTTCCACTCACTGCTGGTGTTCAGTATTACAACAAGATGCACAGCATGGCAGGTTGTGGAAGGCCACTAAGACTTTTCAGGGACATCATCCAAGAATTTACTAATGTGTACAGAATAGAAGCATTTTCTGCAGGTCATGTTAAATGTTAGCAATTTTGGAAAGTGAACTACAAATATGAAGTGAAGTTAAAAAGCACAGCCTAGTTTGGGAATATAGCTACTTACTGCAGATCTCTTTTGTGAGTGTTAACAAGATGCCCCCATGGTCTGGGTCTCATGTCTACAGATGCTTGCAGGAAATTAGCCTTTAGTGCAGTCTGCAGATGAACAAAGCATGAGCAGAATGGACACTTTTGTTTGGGTTCACTCTTAACCCGGGGAGCAAACTGTACATGCACTACTTGGAGGAATAACAATGGGCAAGAGGGAGATGCACCTTTAAAATCCAGACAGGACTTTATGGAAGCCCCAACAACAGGCTGTCCAGGAGAGATGTTGAGTCAATCCATCTCTGAGACAAACAGGGCTTTCTCTTGCCTAAACCAGACCTTTTAGGGCTACAAGAGCTGGCTCCCAGGTCTCTGGGAACACTGCTGTAAAGCACGGGCCACATGAAGCTCACACTGCTGTCTCCTTTTTGCACACCTTCTGTGCCAGGGGAAGCCTGGTTCTCCTGCTTAAGGTGGATCAGAATCATTATTGGGTAAAACTGATACTGAAGACAGAAGGAGAGAGAGGGAGTGGTGTTTGAAAATGAAGGGCTCTTGTTTACTGATACTGGTGTCATGAAGTGTCAGTCCCTCCATGCTGGAAGAGAGTCAGGACAACTGGATGGGGACCCTGACAGACACAAATGCATTCCATGCATGCAAGACCATTGCAAAAAGTAACCGTGCGCAATTACTTGGACCACTTGCAGCTTGGCATATTCCTTGCAGCACCTGTGTAACATGCTGCTGGAAGTACCTGCTCTGGCCTGCCAGTACTCAGGTACTGAACCTAGATGGCTGGGTGGACTTTATCACGCCACTCATCTAGATGTTCATCCCTGTAGCAGGTGAAGAAGGAAGCAGGGTCAGGAAGAGTTTGATATGTGTAGTGGTCAGTTCCCCATAACTCTGGTGAATTGGAGGCTTATGGAAATGGCAGTGAAGACTTACTGGTCTGCGCGAGACAGACCTGCCTGAATGGGAAAACTCTTTGTAACAGAGAAGCATACATTAAAACCGGACACAAAAACCAATAACCACAGACTGCAGCAATGGGGGAAAAAAACCACACAGGCCTATCATTTCCTCAGTGTAACACTTACTCTTGGGCAATGATGTGCTAACACTATAGCCAAGATTTCAGCAAGTGGCTTCCCAAACATGTCCTCCGTTGCTGCAATATACTCAGAGAGACAAAATGAGGAGACTGACCATCTGTCCTGTCCCCCTACCACCCATTGACACCAAATTCTCACATAATGCCAGGTGCAGGAAGAGCAGCAGCACCCAGCAAACAACTTGGCACTTGCTGGACATGATCAGACTTTGCTTGTGTGAAACCCCCAGAGACATCCCCAGCCCATACTAAGTTTATAGGATTTGAAGGGTGTGGAGGGGAGGCAGACCTTTGACAGGGGCCTGGGTCTCTGATCCTGAACACTGTCCAAAGTGCACTGCCATATGATGCAACCAGGGCCACTGAAATTGCCATTCAGCAGGTGCTGATGAGTCCAGGCCAAGCCACCCCTAGCAAGGCTAGTTTAGTAACACCCAGAAAGGGAGGGAGTGAAGGGCAGAGGAAGATCCCCGTTGTCCCCTCAGCTCAATGGCAGGATTCAACAAGGAGTTCCTGAAGCCCTTAGTACACCCCTGCTGTTGAGCACTCAGCTACTTGTATCTGTGTAATTATCCCAGTCACTGTCTGGCACTGTTGAGCCCCAGTATCGTTAGAATCAAACACAATTAGAGCATGAGTACTGCTCAAAAGTGTCTTATACAAATAAGCGTGGCTGCTCAAGGAAACTGAAATCAGAGGAAGAAGCCAGGGCTCAGAGAAAATGATCACAGCCATGTAGGGAAGAGTGACTGCAACAGCCACTTTTCACCTGAAGTGGAATGAGCTGCATTAGCTGACGGTCACAGCTGCTGCATAGCATCTGTGCTGCATCTGGGTGCAAGTGATATGCATGAGAAGGAGGAAGGGGTTGGGAAACAAAACCAGACCTAAACCACATGGTGGTGATGTGAGATGGCCTCAAGGCCTAGACTGGTGCCTTGCCCTGGCATGTTGGAGTGTCAAGATGACTTCCTGGGAGAGCTGGGGTGGGGTTCGCTACTAAAGCCCCTTTCTCATTCTTTAGTGGACAGAAGGAGTTGGAGGGGCAGTGAGGAATCACCCCCACACCTGTCAGCTGAATGGCAGGATCCCCAGACATTCCTGCCACCTGCCGTGGGGCCCTGAGAAAGCATGAGAGAAAACTTTCTGATAAGGGTTAAAGTGGAATATGGGCTGTTTTGGCTTTTTCTCCACCTGGTCAGGATGGAGATGTAAGTCATAGTAGGGGAAGTTCAACAGGGTTCCTTGGATTAGCATGACAATAAGATGGCTTCCTTCTAATACAGCAACTTTCATGATGAAGAAGGTACCAGGCAGGGCAGGAGAGGGGAAGCAATACAGAATTGGGACTAAGTGTGCATGTCATTAAGTGAGCTTTGTAAACTGCTCAGAGCAGCTTCTTTCTTTGCGTTCTCATAGGCCCGTGGCATTCAGGGAGTGGAGATAAGGCTAAAGTCTGGAGCACTCAGAGGTTGTACAGGGTAACTGCAGCCAGATCTGGGACTAAATTTGAGATTTCTAATGACAAAAGCAACTCCCATTCTCTGAACCACAGTGCCTCCCAGAATGAAGGTACCAACTTTGTGTGCCTAAGTGCACTAGGTATAGCCACTACACCCTGTCTCTGAATGCAAGAAATAGAACTGAGGGATTTCATAGATTTCATAGACATTAGGGCTGGAAGGGACCTCGGAAGATCATTGAGTCCAGCCCCCCGCCCAAAGGGCAGGAAGTCAGCTGGGGTCATAGGATCCCAGCAAGATAAGCATCCAGTTTCGTCTTGAAGGTGTTCAATGAAGGCGCTTGAACCACCTCCGGTGGCAGGCTGTTCCAGACCTTGGGGGCTCGGACAGTAAAGAAATTCTTCCTTATGTCCAGCCTGAAACGGTCTTGTAGTAGTTTATGACCATTCGACCTAGTCATCATCCCTTGGGGCGCTCTGGTGAACAAACGTTCCCCCACATACTGGTGGTCACCCCTGATAAACTTATAGGTGGCCATCAGATCACCCCTGAACCTGCGCTTTTCCAGGCTAAAGAGCCCCAGGGCTCTCAGCCTGTCATCGTAGGGTCTGCTTCCCTGACCTCTGATCATGCGCGTGGCTCTTCTCTGCACTCTCTCAAGCTTCTCCACATCCTTTTTGAATTGTGGAGCCCAAAACTGGACGCAGTACTCCAGCTGCGGCCTCACTAAGGCCGAGTACAAGGGGAGAATGACGTCCCGGAATTTGCTTGAGAAGCATCTATGGATGCAAGCCAGCGTTTTGGTCGCTTTACTAGCTGCAGCATCGCACTGCAGGCTCATGTTCATCTCTTCGTGAAGTTTCTTCTGTCAGGCTTTTTACCTCAGTGTGGAAAACAACGCAACAATATGAAATTTGTCAAGTGTATGCCTTCATTCACTCCACTGGAAAAAACCCCCCCAAAAACAAAAACCCTACATACCAGTTGAGGATCTAGCTCAAAGTAAATATCTCAAAATGTAATAAATCATAACAGCCTTGGGGGACCCCACTGGTCACAGGACACCACGATGAGTGACTTCCATCAATTACTACCCTCTGGGTCCAACCCTGGAGCCAATTTTCCAGCCAGTGGATTGTGGAGGACCCAAGGCGACAATTGGCCAGTTTCTCCAAGAGGCAATCATGGGAAACCAGATCGAAGGCTTTTTTGAAGTCAAGATATATGACATCAATCTCTTCTCCCTTGTCCAGGTGATAGGTCACCTGGCCGTAGAAGGAAATGAGATTGGTCAAGCAAGACCTACCCGTGACAAACCCGTGCTGGCTATCCCTTAAGATGTTGGCGTCAGCCAGTCCATTAAGGATGGCCTCTTTAATAAACTTTTCTAAGATCTTCCCCGGGATAGAAGTCAGACTGATGGGCCTATAGTTAGCCGGATCCACTTTCCTCCCTTTCTTGAAGATAGGCACCACATTGGCCTTCTTCCAGTCTTCGGGCACTACGCCAGAGCGCCAAGAGTTTTCAAAGATCCGTGCTAGAGGCTGGGCTATGATGCTCGCCAGCTCCTTGAGTACCCTGGGGTGAAGACTGTCAGGGCCGGCTGACTTGAAGGTATCCAGCTTCTCAAGATGTTCCTTCACGAAGTCAGCATCAATGGAGGGCAGGGGATCACCCTCACCTGGACTTCCCTGCCCCGTAGCGGGCATGGGCGTCCCATGGGGCTGATGAAAGATCGACGCAAAGTACTGCTATGCAATAGCCCTTTCCTGCATCACAAAAAAACCTGTAAGACATGGGCAAAATATCCCCTGTGTTTCCCTGCTGGGGCTGGTCCATCTATGCCTATTTCTGTTACTAGACACTTTTGTATCCAAAGTGCTATGGCCTGAACTGTGCATCTGAAGGTCCTGGATGCAAACCCTGCCTGATGCTTGCAATCATGGCACTAACAAAGCACAGGCACAAAGGGAGCTCAAAGTCTGAGACCACCTAATTCTAGCTTTGGTAACCTTAACATTCTTCACTGTTAACGGGACTTGTATGTACTGAATCTATAAGGAGCCCTCAAGGCTCAAAATACTGCTAAAGAGCTGCAGAGTATCAGCATCAAACCCAGCTCAAAAACTGTTCCCACCTAATGAAGGTTTGGGGGTCTCTTATCAAAGATGGGCTGGAACAGTCCCCAGATCCAGCCCTGAACTCCCATCACCTTGCTTGCCAATCAGGGATCCACAGAAGATAGGCCAACACCCACCTGCACCATGTCCCTGCAAATGCACCCCCAGATCTGGGTCTAGGTATCAGGCAGAGGATATACAAAGTCTGCCCTCCTGCTACACTGGAAAAAAACAATACTTTACTCACAAGGACCATAAATTACACACACGTACATGTGTGCGCACATGTGTGCAAACATTATATAAAGTCATTGAAGAGAATAATATGCAAACTATCAAATGAAAATTGCACAAGATATTTACACAACGGAAAATAGTTATCTTTTGTTATTTTTCCTTCAAAGAAGGTAATTCCTGAGCAGATACATCTAGGAAAGCAAGGTAAGGAAAAGCTTAGAGGTCCAGGTTCTGATCTGAATTTGGGGATGCCTCCACCAGCAGCACCTCTGCCCCAGCTGGAGCCTCCCTGCTCTCTGCAGGGGGTGAGGGAGAGGGCATCCTCTGACCTGTGACCTCCATGCAGTGTCACTGGGCATGACCAGCTGGTTCATTCCCTGCCCTATGTCACTAAAGGAGGAAGGGAAAAAACAATCCAGTTCCTGCTCTAGGTTCTGAGTCAAGCATCTCCCCGTTCCCTCTGCTCCCCTTCTCAGGCTATCCTGCCCTGGGGCAGGACACTGGCAGCTAGCGCACTTAGATGTAGCCTCCCAGCTTTGCTGTGTCAGACAACCGCAAGGATGCATGCTCAAGGGACACCATTTGCCACCCTCCGTTTCAGTGGATCCACCACTCTTCACTAACAGCCACCCGACGTCGCTGTATCGCACGTGCACATAAGAGAGCACCGGGTGCTATGTGCACATGCCACGCAGTAGAATTTCAGGAGCAGCTAGCCAGCAGCTCTGTTGTCACCCCCTCCCCTGTTTGGAAATACTAGGTTCTGAGAAGGCTCTTGGTCACCTCCCTTACTGCTGGGAAGTTTGAGTGGTGTGGTGTGAGTGAACACATTCCTCGAGAGTGTGGGTGGACTTCTCCGACTCATCTCCCTGTTACCCAAGCAGCCCCCTCCCTCCTGCTCACTGATCTCCCCCACTTTACTCCCTTCCCCCAGTCCAGGAAATGTGATTGGGAAGGAAAAAGGAACATTTCTCAGTTTCCACAAGCAGGACATGGGTAAAGGGGGCAGGGGAAGGAGGGGCAAGTCGTGCTCCACCCCACAAAGGATATAATGCCAACAGGAAACCTCACAAGCAGGTTTTTAAATCAAGCCAAAGCCACCCACCATCCCCTACCAGGGAGTCCAGGAGCAGAGGACATCCAGAGAGGGAGTCCAGGAGCCACTTCTGCAGGCCAAGGGGATCAGACATGGGCCAAGGTGAGCAAGGCAAGGCCTCTGCGGTAGCTAGATGTATAATTGCTTCTTCAACTCCTCACACATGCACAGCTCTACAGGGCACAAACCGCTGTTCCTGCCCCAGGAGCTACTGTCCGAAAAAGAGGCACCTGCAGAGCCTCAGAGGAGGGACCGAGAAAGCACTAGAGAGGCAGCATTGCGCAGGCCGAGGGCAGTGCACAGAATCAAAGAAAGTTAGGGTTGGGAGGAACCTCAGGGAGGTCATCAAGTCCAACCCCTGCTCAAAGCAGGACCAGCCCCAACTAGATCATCCCAGCCAAGGCTTTGTCTAGCCAGGTTTTGCAAGCCTGCCAAAGATGGAGCTTCCACCACCTCTCTGAGTAACCTGTTCCAATGTTTTACTACCCTCCTAGTGAGAAAATTCTTCCTAATATCTAACCTAAACTTCCCTTGCTGCAACTTGAGCCCATTGCTCCTTGTTCTGTGTCCAGTGCCCACACCGAGAACGGTCTATCTCCATCCTCTTTTGAACCCCCCTTCAAGTAGATGAAGACTGCTATTAAGTCTCCTCTCAGTCTCCTCTTCTCCAGACTAAATCAGCCCAGTTCCCCCTGTCTTTCCTCAGAAGCCATGTCCCCCAGCCCCCTCACCATTTTTGTCACCCTCCGCTGGATTCTCTCCCATTTGTCCGCAGCCTTTCTGTAGTGGGGGGCCACAAATGAACATAGGACTCCAGATGTGGCCTCTCCAGTGCTGAATACAGGGGAAGAATCACTGCCCTCGATCTGCTGGCAACGCTCCTCCAATGCAGCCCAGGATGCCATCAGCCTTCTTGGCAACAAGGGCACACTGCTGGCTCCTATTCAGTTTATTGCCCACTGTCACCCCCAGGCCCTTTTCTGCAGAGTGGCTGCTCAGCCAG
>NW_005842875.1:65491-82244 GCF_000455745.1 Alligator sinensis
CCCCTCCCCCAGCCAGCCCCAGCCTGTCCCGGTGCATGGGACTGTTCTGTCCTAGGTGCATGACTCTGCGCTTGTCCTTGTTGAACCTCATGAGATTCCTTTTGGCCCAATCCTCCAATTTGTCTAGGTCACTCTGAATCCTTGCCCTCTCCTTCAGCGTATGGTGGTGGACGGGTCTTATTCAACCTGGAGGGACGTGAGCAGTGGGACTCCGCAGGGCTCAGTCCTTGGGCCCGCACTGTTCAACATCTTCATCAGCAACTTGGATGAGGGTGTAAAAAGCACCCTGTTCAAATTCTCAGATGACACTAAGATGTGGGGAGAAGTGGGCAAGCTAGAAGGAAGGGACAGGCTGCAATCAGACCTAGACAGGTTACAGGGGTGGGCTGATGAGAACAGGATGGGTTCAACACTGACAAGTGCAAGGTGCTGCACCTGGGGAGGAAGACTCATCAGTATACCTACAGGCTGGGGAACTCCCTTCTCGACAGTGCAGAGGCAGAAAAGGATCTTGGAGTCATTATTGATGCCAAAATGAACATGGGCCGACAGCGTGAGGACGTGGTCAGGAAGGCCAATCGTACTTTGTCACGCATCCACAGATGCATCTCGAGCAGGTCCAAGGAGGTGATGCTCCCCCTCTATGCGACACTGGTCAGGCCGCAGTTGGAGTACTGCATCCAGTTCTGGGCACCGCACTTCAGGAGGGATGTGGCCAGCATGGAGAGGGTCCAGAGGAGGGCCACTCGCATGGTCAGGGGCAGCAGGGCAGGCCCTACGAGGAGAGGCTACAGGACCTGAACCTGTTCAGCCTCCACAAGAGAAGGCTGAGGGGGGATCTAGTGGCCATTTACAAACTGGTCAGGGGGGACCAGCAGGCATTGGGGGAGTCCCTGTTCCCTTGAGCACTCCCAGGAGTGACAAGAAATAATGGTCACAAGCTGGCAGAGAGTAGATTCAGGCTAGACATCAGGAGGGGCTACTTCACTGTCAGGGCGGCTAGGATCTGGAGCCAACTTCCAAGAGACGTGGTGCTGGCTCCTACCCTGGGGGGCTTTAAGAGGAGGCTAGATAGACACCTTGCTGGGGTCGTTTGACCCCAGTACTTTTTCCTGCCGTGGCAGGGGGTCGGACTGGGTGTTCTGCTCAGGTCCCTTCCAACCCGACCAACCATGAAACTATGCATCTACTACTCCCCCCAGCTTGGTGTCATCTGTAGACTTGGTGAGAGTGCGCTCTGTGCCATCATCCAGGGTGTTGATGAAGACATCAAACAAAACTGGCCCCAGGACCGACCCCTGGGACACTGCGCTTGTTACCGGCTGCCAACTAGACATTCAGCCATTGATTACTACCCTCTGAGCCCGATGCTCCAGACAGTTTTCTATCAGCCTTACAGTCCATTCATTCAGCCCGTACTGCCTTCGCTTGCCTGTGAGAATGTTGTGGGAGACTGTAGCAAAAGCCTTGCTAAAATCAAGGTACACCACATCCACCCGTCTCCCCACATCCACAGAGCCAGTCACCTCGTCATAGAAGGCAATCAGGTTGATCAGGCATGACTTGCCCTTGGTGAATCCATGCTGACTGTTCCTAATCACCTTCTTCTCCAAGTGCTTAGAAATGGATTCCTTGAGGATCTGCTCCATGATTTTTCCAGGGACTGAGGTGAGGCTGACTGGTCCATAGTTCCCTGGATCTTCCTTTTTTCCTTTCTTAAATATGGGCACTATATTTGCCCTTTTCCACTCATCTGGGACCTCTCCTGATCGCCATGAGTTTTCAAAGGTGATGGCCAATGGCTCTGCAATCACATCCGCCAGCTCCCTCGGGCGCATCCCCATCAGGCCCCATGGACTTGTACACACCCCGCTTGGTGCAGTGCCAAGGGAAAAGTCAACAAAGCTACAACCTACAGGCTGGGCAAGGAGGATGCAGGAAGTTAAAATGCAGTTTATGGGTTTATGCAAATTGATCAGATATATGCAAAGATACACACTGAAAATGTTGCACGGAGCTGCCCAAATCTCAGTAGCCACCGTCCCAGTTTTCTAGCGGGTAAATCTTCTATTCTTTTCATTCCTTTTACCATAACATGCCACTGGGATGTCTCAACAGTCAGGGCCAAAATATTTAGCTAAAAAGTTACAGACAGGTGCTTAGACGGTCTCGAAAACTCTGGCAATTTGCACTTTCACTTTTACTTCTAAGGCCTAAATACATCCAGTAAGCTGGCCCTTCCTCAGTGCCCACAGCATGACTCTCCTAAGATAAGATGGTTTTCAGAGTCTCAGGCCAGATGTGTACAGTTTGTTCCTCGACACAGCTTTTTTACTACATTTCCAATTTCCCAGACCCACCAAAACTTTTTCTTTTAGGGAGAGGAATGGTGGAATTTCCATTTCCTGGAAAATACCTCAAAACACTCCCTTTTGCCTTGCCACAGCCAAGACTTACTTCTCACCACAGCAAACTGTTTCCTACCTGTAATGATGTGATTGCAGCTCCCCCCACCCTGTCCACCAAGAATACTAAAGCTGAGGCCAGCACCTCCGCAGGCTCTGGGCAGATGTCGCACTGTGAAGGCAGCGTTTAGTCACTCCAGGGAACATGCGACATGGGAAGGAGGGAGACAAGCCATATCATGGGAACATTTCATGGTTCAATAGGTTTTTCTTGAGTGCTCTTCTTCCCGCTCAGAGTCCCAGAGGATTCTCCCGAGTGTCCCCTTGCATCTCTCTGGCTCTGGCAGCCCCACAGGGGGTGTAACCATGGGGGTTATATTCTGACCAAAAGCAGCAGCCAGGTGGATTCTGCTGGGTTCTTCCTTCACATACTCACAAATGTCAACACCAGCATCTTCTTTTTCCTCTTGGATTCTCGCCCAAGTTCCCACTAGCCCAGCTCCCATGCACTCCTGCTGTTTAGTTTTCACTAGATACCACGGACTTCATTTTGTGAGACCCCACCAAAAGCAGCATAAACTGCTCACAGAGTGAACATCTGGCTCATGTGTGACAGCAACTGAACAGAGAGAACCACCCCCAGCAAGTTTCCTCTTACAGCTCCTGTGCACAAACAACACCTTGCCCCAGATAAGAGGCCTGAGATCCTTCCCTCTGTGTGGGGAGACTCCATTGCACCCTCAAGACCACAGCTTTGTCCTCAGCTCTCTCCTCTTTTTTACAGCGCTGACACTCAGAGAGGTCAACTGGCAGCGCAGTGAAAATGGGAGTGCTCACCACACTGGCAAGTATCCTGGCAAAGAACTGGTTGTGAGAAGAGGACAAGCCTTCACTATCACCCTGACCTTCAGCGGAGAATGGAAGACTGGCCAGGGTTTAACCTTCGTTGCAGAAACAGGTAATGTCGCAATCTCCATCACCCCCAAGAGGGAGTGCTCCTTCATGCCCTTACCCCTTGGCAGTGTCCTCTCTCTCTGCCCAATGCCCACTCCTCCTTTGGCCAAGGTTGCACTGCCTACTCCTTGCCTCCCAGCCATTATCTCTGCTTCGTCTAGAGGAAACTGCAGGTTGACTTGAGAGCTCAGGATAAATCCCCTGTTCTTTGTTCTCTTTGAAAGGGCCGAGACCTTCATTGCAAGCTAAGACGCAGGCTGTATTTGACATCTCTAAACCAGCAAGCAAGGACACCTGGGGCGCAGGCCTGCAGTCCACCAGTTCCGGTTCTGCGCGCATCAGTATTTCCAGTCCTGCTACTGCTCCCATCGGGCGTTACAGGCTGAGCGTGAGGGTTACCTTAGCTGGCCGCTCCTCCACTCTGAATATTGGCACGTTTGTTCTGCTCTTCAACCCTTGGTCTAAAGGTACAAACAATTCAGGCTGTCCTTGAAATAGCTTACTTACCTATTTATTACCCCACACAGCTGCCCACGCGAGACCTTTTTCCTACAACTGAACTATGTATGTATCAATGCCAGAATAGCAGAAGGTCTCTTTCCACAGGGGTCTGTTCTGGGTCCAGGGGTGCTTAACATTGTCATTAATGATTTGGATGCAGGAATAGCGAGCTTCCTGAGCAAGTGTGCACATGACAGAACTGGGAGGGCTTGCAGACACTTGGGAGAATAGGATCAGAATTCATTGACAAATTGGAGAATGGGCAATAAGCAACAGAACAAAGCTCAAAGACAAATGGAAGGTGCTACACCTGAGGAAGAACAGCCTATTGCACAAATACAGAATGGATCATAGGCAAGGCAGCACTGCTAAGGAGGATCTGGATCACAGATTCCCCATGAGCCAGCAATGTGATAAAGCCACCAAAAAAGCAAATGCAATTTGGGCTGCAGCCTACTCCCTGCAGAACAGACCAGGCCATGTGTATGCCTCCCGCTTCCCCACCCACTCCTGAAATAATGGGAACAGACACGGGTGGGCGTTCACAGCAGCTCTTACAGCTTGAGGCAGGGTGGGAACCATGGCTCCATCCCAGGGGTTTTACAGCACCTGTGATTTGGATTTTCAGAGGATGAGGTGTTCATGCCCAACGCCGCTGAGTGCAACGAATACGTGCTGGAAGAGTTTGGGGTCATCTTTGTGGGCAGTTCATTCTATATGCACAGTTTCGGATGGAACTATGGCCAGGTACATGTGGTGTGGGAATGCTGGTTCTAGCCCCATGTCTCCTCACAAGCTGGATCGGCGCTTGCCCCCTCTTTCCCGTTCATCCTTCTGGCAGCCCATAATGCGCTGCGGCCTCTGCGGGTGTCTTTGGGATGCTGGCAGCCAATAGCCGTGCTCCTCTGCAGCTCTGCTGATGCATTTGAGGAGCAGGTATCAGGCCTCGTGTCCTGCCCCACATTACGGAGGACGAGAAGCGACCAGTTATCAATACAAACCAGGGATCCGACCTCCAGCTGGGGGAAGTCATAGTCTGTGCTGCTGAGGCAGAGGGCCCCACTGCCCTGACCCCACTTCCACTTCCTTGCAGTGATATCTAGCCTGTCCCTCTGTAAGGCACAGGCCACAGATTTTCACCCAGTAAGTCTTGCCTCAAGCCCGTAACTTTTCACTGAGCTGGAACCCCTTTTCAAATACTGATGTAGAACACTTGCACCCTGAATATTGATGGGGAAGAACAACGTGCATTACTTGTATACTGAGGTATTTTTAAACATAGTTTCAGGGAGACATTCTGGATATCTGCCTCTCCATACTGGACCGAAGCCTGGAATACCGCAGGGACGCGGCCACAGATGTCTCTCGCAGGAATGATCCCAAGTATGTGGGGCGCGTTCTCAGTGCCATGGTAAGAAATAGGTTAATTCTTTCAGCCCTGGAAATGTTGCAACAGTCCAAACCACTAAGAGTTCCTGTAGAAGCAAGTTCTTTGGTTTTTTAGACGAGGATGAAAATATTTCCTTGTGGGGCAAACCTGCTGAGAGAGGGACTCAGAAACCACAGCAACAAGCCAGAGAAATGCTCAGTGAGCCACTGTCCTGACCTGGGCTTCCCAGCCCTGTTGGGTCGCTGGTATTTGAGGCAACTACTGCTGTGAAATCTAAATGTTAAACCAGTAGCACAAGGGGGGTGGGTCTAGTGACAATTTTGGTGGTCCTACTCTGTGCCCCCGCCCCAGTCCTCCCTGTGATCCTTGCACTCTCCAGCTGCACTGCTTCTGTCCTAGAGCAATTCATACTTCGGCACTGCTACTCCTTTCACTAGTACTAAAATCTGCTTAAAACAGAGGAATCCCAGCACAGGAAGGATGCAATCCAGGCCAGAGACAGGAATATGCTAGGTTTTGCATCCACAAGGAATTTCTTTCTAGTAGTTTCAGTGAAAACAAAGAACAGCCTCTAGCTAAAATACACTGCTCTTTTTGTAGGCCTTTACAGTACATTTTTAAAACTCCAGGAATTGTTATGCAGACTGCAAATGCCACCGCTCAGGCCTTCACTTATAAGAACTGTGTTCCCTCCTAGAAAGAAATTTCACTCCATACAGGTGCTTGGCCTTCCTTGCCCGGTGCTACCGCTGTTTCAGGCAAGAGGTGCAAAGGGACTGAAAGGAGCTACTTGAGGCACCCTCTTCCCTGAAAATAAAATAAACTGTCTTCTTCCTGGCAGGTCAACTGTGCGAGGCAGCAACGTTGGTTCACTGAAATGTTACTCAAGGCAGTTGTCCTCTGCCTTCCTTTGTCATCTGTTGTAAACTCTGCATCTCTTTTATGCATTAATTGAATGTGAATTTTCCCAGGTCAACAGCCTTGATGACAGTGGGGTGCTGATGGGAAACTGGAGCGGAGATTATTCTGGTGGAAAAAGCCCAAACAGTTGGAGTGGAAGTGTTGCAATCCTGGTGAACTGGAAGCAGTCTGGTTATAAACCTGTTAAATATGGACAGTGCTGGGTGTTTGCAGCAGTGTTGGCCACAGGTAGGTTTAATTTAACACAGAGATACTGGTTGCACAGGTCCATTAAGGAAAATGCTAAACACCTACCCAAGAGTGATTCAAAGAAACTGGTAGATTGGCATGGCCAAGACAACTGTCCAGAACAACTAGTTGAAAACAGCCGTCTAAAAACTCTCTCTCAAATACTGTGTTTGTAATTAATTATGGGGTTTCTTTAGTGCTCAGGTGTCTGGGAATCCCCTCTCGTGCAATTTCAAACTTCAACTCTGCCCACGATGCAGATGAAAACCTGACTGTGGATGAATATTATGACGCTGCTGGAAATCCTCTGAACACAGGAGTAGATAGTGTCTGGTAAGTATCAGCAATATTAAACACTGACATCAATCAGACTTGCAAACACATAACAAGGGTATTACATGGCCTATAGATAGACACAAACTTCAACAAAAGGGTGTGGATTCCAGTGGTAAATACTGTGTTAATTTACAGTTAACATTGCACACAAACAATACAGATACCACTAACAACCAACAAGCCATTAAAGTGATAGAAAGGACCAGCTACAATTGCACCGTCTTCCAGTGCATTGTCTTTCTCCAATGAGCAGAACAATTTTTGCTGACTGGGACCTAAACACCACCCCATTTACATATACCTGACTTAGCACTTAGAGTCTGTTCTAACAGTGGATTATGACAGTGACCAGACCAGAAAGATGCTACAGGTACAGGACCAGAACTGATGGAAAACCTGGGGAATTTCCTTGGGAATAATCACACAGTGAGACTCGATTTGTTTCAAAAAGGTGCATGCTAAGGCATAGACTTTCAGCAGGGATGGCACCCATCTTTGCCCTTGCAGGAAGATCATTAGTGGTAAAAGTACACAGAATTATGGCCATAACAAAACAGAAAGTGCAAAAATGCAGGTGCAAGTTTGGGGTAGGATTGTCAGCAGCAACCATAGCCAGGAAGCTTGGTCAACCCAGGAGCTTACCAACCAGAAAACACAAGATTTTCTTTACCTTCCTCCATTTATAATTGTTGATGGCATCTAGTGCTGAGTCTCACCTTGGCAAACAGACACGACAAGAGCACTGCTATGCTCCATCAATCTTTGTCACATCAATGTGGCGCTGTAAGCAGCTGGGCATAACTTATAGCAGCTCTGAGGCTGTTTTGTGTCATGGGACAAGTAGTCAGCCATGTTAAGTCGAAGTCAGGCAGAAGGCATCTTACTTCATCAGACATTTTAAAAAGCTTACGCACCTCTGACCTGGGTCAAATCCACCCAGCCTTCTGCCTGATTTATGTTGTGCCCAGGCCCAGAATGCTCCTGGCTGGCCTCTGGATCAGAAACCCATAAAGGTTACGTAAAGCCTCCAATATCCCACACTAGGGACAAGAGCTGGGCCCACAGAAGTGTAAGAGTCAACCGAGTTAGTGATCATCCCAAACCTCTGCACACCTGGCACATGCTTGGTGTTCACCCTCTTTATTCTCCTCTATAGGAATTTCCATGTTTGGAATGAAGGCTGGTTCACCCGCAGTGACTTAGGCCCCTCCTATGGTGGATGGCAAGTCTTGGATGCAACGCCCCAGGAAAAGAGTGAAGGTAGAGCGAGTTCAATTCCAGGAAGTGACCGAAGAGAGGGCAGCTAGTCAGATTTGGGGCTGGCAGGGGAGGGGAACGAGAAATTCAGCCATGCCAAACAGGCTTTCTGTGCAAGGGCAAGAGAAGCTGTATCCTCTGCCCAATTTGTAGAGCCTCAGGTTACTCCTGCTGCCAAAAAACAAAAAAGGACTTCCACGCCGTATTCCCCCAGCAAGTCTGACATTTCCCACACAGAAACCTGCAGGCATCAAAAAATCAGGGGCCTTGTAAAATGAACTAGGTTTATCAAAATGAATACAAAGGACGTGCTGCCGATTAGATTGGCCCTGGGGCTGTACAGAAGAGGAACTGTCCTGGGACGGCAGGACTGTCCTCAACAGGTCACAGCTAACGTACCTTGCCTATCACATACTGGGCGTTTAGTCCAGACAATTCTAACTGTTTTTCTTGATGCTTCAGGGATATTTCAGTGTGGCCCTGCCTCAGTCACCGCCATCAAGGAGGGAGATGTGGATCTGAGGCACGACGTGCCTTTCGTATTCGCAGAGGTGAATGCCGACCGCATTGCCTGGACTTATGATTCTGCAACTAGGAAAAAAAAACCACTCCACACAGACACCAAGTCCATTGGCCAGTCTATCAGCACCAAGGCAGTGGGCAGTTATGACCGTGTAGATGTTACCAATGAGTATAAATACGAAGAAGGTAAAGAAAAATCTTGTTTCTGGCTGGTAACATTCTAAAACTGGCAGAACCGTGTTGGTAAGAGTCGGTGGAGGGTCACTTTACAAGTACTATAAACTGCCTGGGCAGACTTTATACTTTTAATTTCTGCAATCCTAAGAAAAGGGGGAAGAGAGAAGAGAAAGTGTTTTGACATACAATTCATGGTATGTTACTCTGGCACAAGGTAATATGGTTACCCAACCAGGTAACGTGGGTCCTAATTATGTTGTTAAAACATGCATTGTCTCAGCCTGTGCGTGTTAATAGCCACTGCTCAAGATGTTTTACAATCATTCTGTAGTCCCATTATCAGATACAAGGCACCATTTCGAAACCCAAGAAAATGTGGCAGTTAGTTACGCAAGAAGGGAAACCAATCTGTAGGTTCACGCTTCCAGATCGGCCAGTGCAAAATATAGAATGTAAACAACTGGCAACTGGATTTACAAATGCAAACAACAGTGCACACAAAACCTACAGCTGAAAACCATATGTCCAGAGGGTGAAAAGGCAGATAAGTCAAGCTCTTGTGTTCACGTAGAGCCTGAGCAACTAACCCTCAGCTGAACGGCTTCCTGTGTGTTACAGAATAAAGTTTAGCCTGTTAGAACTTACTGTGACCAGTCTCCAACGGTGAGAAGTGAAAGAGGAAAGGCTGAGAAACGGTGGACTTCGCAGAGTGTTTAGGGGCAGCAGCTCTAAGAAGAATGCATTTCTGTTGTCCACCCAATGTGTTAAAAGTGGCTGCAAACAGTGGCTCTGTTCCCACTGGGGGCATAGACGCTGGCACTCTACAACTCTGCTGGCGAAGCCTCGGGTTGTCGGTTGAATGGAGCTGCTTTTCAATTGCTGATTTTTATTTTCACGGTTCACTCTTTAACAGGCTCCCAGAAAGAAAGGATAATATTTAAGAAGGCTCATGAAAAGATGGTTCCAGATGCCGAGTTGAGGGGCACATCAGCGAGACTGCTGGAAATCATTCCGAAGCCCCATATCTCAGGAAAGTTCAAGGTTGACAGCCCCTTAGAGGTTGGCAAAGATGTCAACCTAATTTTGATTCTCAGCAACTTGACCTCCGTTGCTAGGAATGTAAAGGCAAATATAACAGCGTGGGCCATTGTGTACACTAGAAAGCCAATTCGTGAAATCTGGAAGGATACCCTGTCAGTCACTCTTGCTGCTAATGAAGGTACTTTTTGTATAAATGAGTATTCCAACTTTTACAACAAATTTAAAAGGAAATTAGTTTTCAAGGTGACAAATCTGGAGCAATAAAAAAAATAAAATAAAAAAACTACTAGCAAATGTGAAATGGGAAGGGATCTTAAACTAGAGTGAGAGAGGAAGATAGGGGTTCCTAAGACACAAAGTAGGTTCATTTTTTCCCCCTGAAAACCAGAAACAAAAAAAAAACTAAACATCTCTCAATTTGACTTACTTGAATACAACACAGACATGGGAAAATCTGTACCAGAAATGGGAAGAATGTGGTAAGGGAACAAGATAATGCAGAATAAGTGGAAACCACCTTAAAGTAAAGCAAGCAAAAAAGAGAGCTTCATATTGCCAGCCAAAGAGGTGGTGGGGCTTTTACAGATCCGTTGCTATCATGGGAAGCAGTAGCAGCATAGAAGAAAGAAATCTGATCCATGCGCTTGCTGGAATTGAACTTGGTTACTGAGGAACAACATAGCTGAAATGCCCTAGTTCAACCCTATCTGCAACAAGAACAATATGAACATTTCAGTTATAAGTAAGGAAGGAAGATTATGTAAAAATAGGCTTTTGCTGAAGAATGGGTGGAGGGGAAATTTAGAAATGCAAAGCTGCCTGGAGGTGCGGGCAATGTGCATCATAAGGAGTTCGGACTGGACAGGACTGCTGAGCTGTAAGAGCAGCAGGACAGAGGAGCAGCTCCCCAGGGAAGCTGTGGAATCTCCTTCACTGGAGCTTTTCACGGAGAAGCTGAAATGGCTTATAGACAGCACATCTTTGCAGAGGCTGAACTAGCTGACCCTTGAGGTCTTTCCCTCCCCATCCTTTGATTTTAGAACAGACTCAGTCAGGGCTCTTCCATGACAACTAACCGGTAGTCACTGAGGAAATAGCAAGCGCCAGGCTACCTGCCCCCTTTCCAGAAGCAGCTACAAACAGGAGAGAGGGCAGGCAACTCAACGGAGGGTGGGGAGGTGAAGAGACCAAGCCCTGCCCCGGCAGCAAGGCACTCTGCAGGAAGTGGGGCAGCGGGAGAGGGCAGGCACAGGGCAACAGGAAAATACCCGCATTGGTCGGCTGACATTTGTGAGGCTTTTACAGGTGAATCCCATCTCTCCTTTTAATGTTTTCTCCTTTTAGAGAAACAGCTTCCCATTAAGATAACATATGCTGAGTATCAGCAGCGCTTAACTACAGACAACATGATCCAAATCACAGCCTTATGCCAGGTACAAAGTGGGACTGAAGTACTGGTACAAAGAGAGCTCACCATGACTAATCCTCCCGTTGACATGAAGGTAAGGACCAACTCCTTTCCAGCCTAGAGAGAGAGAGAGTTGACTTCAGTGCTGCCCTGCAAAGACTCTGTGATCCACTTCAGTGCTGGGGTAAGGGGAAGGGGGAAGGATCTTTTGGTTTTTACATGCAAGCTCACCCCTGGCAGAGTGTGAAAGCTGAAGAGATCAGTTTAGGTAGCGCCTGGAAAGGGGGAAGAATTCAGAACCTGACCCTGCGCGTGCTTGCTCTGCACAGGTGCTGGGGGAGGCGAAGGTGAATAAGGCTGTGGAGGTGGAAGTGATGTTTACCAATCCCATTAACGAGGAGGTGAAAGACTGCATGCTGCGGGCAGAAGGCAATGATCTGCTGAATGGAAGCCTCAAGATAAAGTAAGTACAAGCAGCAGCTCCTTGCCGATACTAAAGATGCACACAACGGGACTCAGGCTCGCGCCTCCCCGAAGCACGTCCCGGATGGGACACCTCCCTCCTGGAGTCACTGGGAAGGTCCGTCTCTGGAAGTGAGGCTTTAGAAATCAAGGAAGCGATTTGATTGAAACCTCATCAGACCTCCGTTTTGGCTCTGAAATTTGTAGGAGCAAATAACCGTAGGCTTAATTTGAGGTAATTTATTTGCCAAATTAATTAATAGCACCTACATACCAGGCAAAAATCTAAACAACAATGGTGAGGTAAATGTGGTGGGACTGCTCATCACCACCAGGGACGAACCTGTCCACAGGACCTAAATTCTCAAGAGATTGGTCCCCATTGTTCAGAGTAAGTGGCAGTCTCTGTCACAATAGCTATGCCTGAAACCTGGGCTTTTTCTGCCGTTATAAAATGAACGCAGGTGCACATCCGAAGGCCCTTGTAACCGGCATCCAGCTCCCTGAGGCAAGTAGAGGTGCGATATATGAATGTACCTTGAGTCCCACTATGTAAGCAAAAAGAAGCTCGAATTGCACAAGCACAAATTCAGGAGGCCAGTCTCCTGAAAATACACCCTCAAATAGCCTTTGCATAACTATCACAGGCACAAAATTCCACCAGCAGTGACATGCGTATGAAAAACTGCTGATACAAAAAGAAGATGGATTTTAAATATCAGGCCCTAAATTTTTTTTCCTATTTTCTTTTTCTTAAGCAAAGTTGGATCTACTAATACTTAAAGAAAAGTACCAGTATTAGCTTTTAATTACAAGTGAATGCCATTTTAGACATGGGATTACTTTGAACTCCACCGAAACAGGTTAGGAAAGGAAGAATGAAGAAAGTGGTGAATACTGGGATAAAACACCTTTTTAAAAGCAACAGGGATAGCCGTTTCCCTAAACAGAAGTAACCAGCACACCGATTCTTCCACTCTGCATTTTGAATTCAAGTAGTGTCCCACTAAGGGGAGACAGAAACACAGTAAAGTGCTGCGCCCCTCTTCAGCAGGGGGCACAGTGCAGCTGTTACTAAGACAGTGAAGGAGAGAGGCAACAAGCTGGAAGAGAATAGCTGCTACAGCTTGCTCCTCTTTTACATTTGGATCACTGTGGTCGGGGGATGCTGTTTTTACAAACACAAATGGGTAAATTTGCAGACAGGTCTGTACTTGAATACATGGACAAAGTTACACTCAATGTTCTTCTTGGCAAATGTAAAGGCCTTCTGAAATTTCTAAGATTGGTGCACCTATGTTAGTCTAACACCCCTGTGCAACTAAATGTTAGTACATGACTTCAGATGTCTCAGACCAGTGCATCCCATACTTGCACCCCCTCCTCAGAAAACATAAAAGTCACGTTCAGGGCATCTCACATAACCCTACCCTCAGGGAAATCAGAGGTATGTAATATAGCAAGGCTCTTGGAGAACCAAAAATATGAACTTCCAGGATTTTCAAAGCTTTCTGGTTTAAAACACTTGAATCCATTATCGTTTCCTAGCATTCAAATATTTGAACTCTCTTATCCCCCCAAATTATTCTATTTTAAGGCAGCTGGTTATTACCAGTTCTCAGGGGCTCTGGTTATTTGTCTTGTGTCACTCATACATGCACCTTTACACCCCTAATTCCAAATGAAACTCAGGTCTCTCTCAGACTGTTTAGCTAGATCCCACCGCATCACTGCTGCTAGGTGTAGCTATCACGGGGATTGCCACATGAGCCAAAGGGAGTTAGGTGCCCAACACCCTAGTCGGAGCTGGACATCTAAATTATTTGGGACCCTCAGAAGTCCTCCACAGAACTGAAAGAAACACTGGAGTTTGGGGCAGCTGTTGGGGAAACTCAAAAGTAAAGCACAAGGATGTCCTAACTGATTTTTCTCCTTTGGTTCCTGTTTTTAAGTGTGCCGTCGCTGAAGCCCAATGAGACATCTGCAGTGCAGTTTGAAATCATCCCCACCAAGAGTGGAACTAAGCAGCTGCTCATTAATTTCTCCTGTGACAAATTTTCAGACATCAAAGCCTTTGAGACCATAAATGTGGCCAAGTGATCGTAAGATGGGGAGTGACCATCAGCTTGTTTTTGTGCAAACCTGAAGAAAAGTGCAAAAAAGCTCATGCTTGCTGTGAACTATTGCATCAACCTATTTCTGCTAGGCTGCAACAGACATCACATTTATCCTGGGATAAACTATTTTATCCCAGACAAAGTACCATCTTTCAGACATCCATGTCCATTATCCTGGGATAAATTCTAAAAAAGGGTCTTGGGATAAGAAGTACTAACAGTTTATCCCAGGACATCGCAAAATACATCTGAACGGTTATCTCAGCATCCCATAATTGAATACATGGCAGAAAAGCAGCAGTGCTTTTAGTCGCTCACTAATCCCGATTAGAAGGGTGGTGTGTATACATGCCAATCGTGGAACATTTCTGTTCTGGGACCAACACAGCCATAACTTATGCAGAGACAAATGCGACGTCTGTTCCTAGCCTAGAAACAAACTCCACACTCTGCAAACAGGAGTTACCCTGTTTCTTAATTATACATTTACATGTGCAATGAAAGGCAATTAAGTAGATTCTTCATGTATTGTTGTGAATTTTCATGTTTTGAATACACTATCTGATCATCTCTCCTGATTAAGCGTTTGGTTTTCTTATGTCTGTTTTTTTTCTTCACACACCATTTCCTGGTACCCCAGGTGCAGTGACCAGTGTGACTGGCCCCTTATGCACATTTTTCCACAGACTTACTCACCCTGCCTACTTTGCACTTGTAACAACAACCTCAGGTTTTCTGTTGCTTTGACAGTGCAAGCAGCTGGGATGATGTGAAGTAATGGTGGGGGCTTGAAATTCACCCCCTCCACAGGTGACCAGGGCAAGGCCCTCCAGATGCCTTATGCCCTGCATGGGCATTGGGGTTAGAGTGGCCATGCTGGAGTGCCAGCACAGTCTTCATGCATGAGGCGCATTCGCCTCATGGTAGCCAGCAGGAAAGTCTGCAACCGGAGTGGCTGGGGAGAGACCAGATGATCAGCAGCTGCACAGATCTAATGGCCCAAATCATATGGAAAAAATCGGTAGGGGGAAGCCGAGGTAACTATTCCAGTTCTCAAATGTGGTCTAAAAGGGCCCTTCCCAGAAACTCCCCTCCCTCTGTCATGCAGCTCCCTCCTCTCTCTACATGCCAGTCCCCAAATTCATTTCCAGCAATTATACACCTGTGCTAATATCCACTGGGAACCTCCACTCACCTTCCTTTCCCTGAACAATCTCCAACCCTGCTTCCAGCCTCATGTCACTCTCCCGTCCCTGCTTTGGTCACTAGATGCCGACAACCGTGCACAGGAGCTCAGGATATTACTGAAATGCAAGGAGAGTCACCATCACAAAAAGCCCAACATGGCAGCTACCTTGCAGACTGAACCCCACAAATCAGTCAAATGCTCATCTCTCATAGCACTGTCTGGGTGCACATCCAAGTTATGTCCATTTCTGGTATCTTATCAGCTGCCAAACTTTTGGCAACCACATCTGTGTCATATATGCAGTGCCACTGCTGGGTGAACATCCTTAGGAATCCACTGTTAAGGTGCATCCACAACTTTAAACAAATATTTCCAATCATTCAAACATACTATAATGCTTCCCAAGAAACAAAGAGCTGCTGCCTGCTCAATATCGCATCTGGGCAAATTAATACTGACTGAGCTGATTTTAAATTTAAGATGGCTGGCTGATGAACTCTGATATTCAGATTTATAACTTAACCAATGTACAGTGCTCCTTGCCCGACAAAAAATCAGCCAACACTAGCAACAGCAGCCTCTTCCTACCTATTGAGTCAGCAATAAGATAGTCATTACAAAAGCAAATGCAATGGGGATACATCAACAAGATTATTAGGTGTAAAAACATAGGGCACAATAGTACCACTGTACTGGGCTCTGGTTAGACCCCAACTAGAGACTTGTGTGCAGTTCTGCGCTCCACATTAAGAAGGACGTGCGTGGAGAGTTTGGAGAGGTTCCGTTCCAAAGACAGCAAAGAAGATCAGGGGTTTGGAAGGCAAGCTGTACAAGGAAAGGTGAAGAGACCTGGCCCTGATGCACTTGAATTAAAGGAGATTAGCAGGGACATGGCAGAAGTTTTCAAATACTGGAAAGGCTTCTTTAAAGAAGGTTGAGGGGAGAGGGATGCACAACAGTTCTTGCCCCATCCAGCCTGATCTAGAGCATGGAGCAGAGCAAAGCCAGAGATGTGGATCTGAACCCTCTCAGGTGGAGGAGGGTCTCAAATTGTCCTTCCCCACTTCCTCAGCAAGTGCCCCAGCATTTTTGCACTACCGTGCACAAGGTGGGCAGCAGCAGCACTACCCCTGCCAGGCACATTTGTGAGTGGCCAGGGCTGTCCACTTTATACTAAACTCCATGCTTCTGGTGCCAAGCATATGCTGAGCATGCCTGGCTAACAGATCAGGGATATGGGTGGACTCTGGGAACCTCCCTGCTCTCATCCAGTTCATGGCAGAGTTCAGGCAGCAGCTGAGCACCAAGCTGCTCAAACTGACTTACAGATTCACAGAAGTTTAGGGCTGGAAAGGACCTCATGAGATCATCGGGTCCAGCCTCCTGCTCCAGGCAGGAAAGACTGTGGGGGTCAAACAACCAGCAAGGTGCACGTCCAGTCTCCTTCTGAAGATCTCCAGGGTTGGTGCCTGCACCACCCCTGCTGGGAGCCTATTCCAGAGTTTGATCACACGAATGGTGAAAAAGATTTTCCTTATATCCAGTCTGATACCTGTGGCGGGCCAGTAGGGGGCGCTCCTGCGTTGAGCCGCCCCCCTCCCTGCGCCCGACCACCGTCCAGGCTCCGAGTGCCTTCCTCGGGGTGCCTCCCGTCCGGCCGACCCCTTCCCGGGAGCACACCCGCTAGCCTGGGGTTCCCGCTGCCACCAGCCAAGGCTCTGGACTCACTTCTGGCTCTGCGCACCTTGGAGAACACAGGCCTGATCGTCCAATGGGTGCTAGACCCAATACAGGCACTTGGGGCACTTCCCCAAGTCAGGGGCTGATTAGGGAAGCCTCCCTTAG
>NW_005842875.1:88301-94611 GCF_000455745.1 Alligator sinensis
CGGTGATGAGGAGAGAGCCAGGTTCAGATTCACCTGGATGACCGCATGGATAATGGCTCCCCTCCTTCCTGCCCCAGGCCTTTTTTAAAACCTCCCTGACCTCAGCAGCCGGTCCAATCGAAGCTGCCAATACTGGCTACAAAACGTCCAATCTGCAAAGCATCCCTGGCTACCTGGGCCCGTGCGCATGGCCGGGTCTTCCCCCCCTGCCCAGGTGACCAGAGCATCGCCTCCCAGGCGCCAGGCTTTTGTCTGCAGACAAGGAGCGAGATCCCCGCTGTGAGAGATTCAACAGCAGCCTCTCGGGCTGGCTGAGACAGATCTCTGGAGAGGGGCACCGACGGGGCATTTCTGCCACAATACCTTCTTTTGGAGTTTAGGACCCTTGTTCCTGGTTTCCCCCTGGGGCGCTTTGGCCCATTACTTCTGGCCACACTCAGAAGTCCAGGTCCATGCTCCTAGAGAACATTCCAGGCCAAAATACTGTCATCTAGGCAGTTTGTGGCCCCTGGAAGAGGGTTGATCTGGAGTAGTTTTTGTGATTTAGGAGTCTAATTCCACCCAAATCCCATGTAGACACCTTTGAGAGTGACTGGGATCTGGTCCTAAGTGATGAGAAGATGGAAAAGCATGTGCAGCTGAGACTTCTGGGACAATTTTCAGACTGGAAGACTAGCTGGAGAGGGGAAGAAGTTGGCACAATGGGCTAAGTGGTCACAGGCTTTCACCTGGAGACATCTGCTGCTTAGCAGAGGGTGAGGAGAGGCATCTTCTCATGATGCAGTTGCTCCTGCCTCCAGCTGGAGGAGGGAGGAACAAGTGTGCTTCTCTTCCCCTCTGCTCTCTCACCTTCCTCCACAACTACTTGGAGAATTTGGGAGAAAGGGTTCTGAAGCCTCTGAATCAAGGATATTACCAATGCCCTGCCACTGCAATGACAGGGAAGGATACAGATACTCATCAGCTCCAAGCTCAGCACAGAGCTCTGACACATAATAGAGACATTTCAGTCCCCTATCGGGAATCACGTCAGTGCTAAGCATGAAAGAAATTCAGGAGAGACGGTCATAACGTAGCTTGAATGCTGTTCAGCTGTTGCGCACAATAAAAATTCCAATACAAGGTGTGTTTTAATAAAGGGCGTGTTAAGCTTGGGGTGAAATAGCATAATTAATTTTAGTAGTTGACATACATGTCTTTCATGTTTGTTGCTAAATAGCATATGTAATGGTAGATGTCCTTTACACTAGCTTTTAATGACTTTAACTCTTAGCTAACATGCTCGTTTGCATGGAAACAGAAGGGAAAAGCAGTGTTCCAGGAACCGCTACAGACACTAAGCGGTGTGCAAATGACCTATGAGATGACTCCTTGAGTGTGTGACAGCAGGGCTCTTTCCTTCTTTGGAAACATTTATATCTACTGGGCAAACAGCAGTCAGAGACCCACTGGCAATCAGAACATCAGGATCTGAGGGAGGCATGGAGGTTTTGAGCCAGACTCTTCTCCTACACTGAGGAAAGCCAAGAGACTCTCCACTGAAGCCAATTAAGTTGCACCAGCACAACCGGGAGGATCGTGTTTTCTACAAGCTGCAATCAGGAGTCCTGGGAGTTGTTAGCAGCAGAAAAGGTGGATGCTGAACACTTCTAGTAAGTGAATAAATGATGTGTTTAATTAAAAACACTACAATTAGGGCACTGAAAGGTCACATGGATTCAGCATCATTCATTGTGGAAGCTGCATCATCTTCCTTTTCCCTAGCAGGCTACAAACATGAGGTCCAATTTGGATACGTTTTTGAGGACAAGGGTGTAGACACCTGAAGAGTAAATTAAATCAAGGGGGTCTGGAGTGGCATTGAAAGCAAGTCAAATGGAACAGAGGAGGCACCACTGGAGAGAACACATGTCCAATTTGCATATAGAATAGTTATGGAGGAGAAGCATTAATACAGAGACCAACGTTTCAAACATATTATAATGCTTCCCAAGCAACAAGCACAAAAGGAATAATAGTCTTCATTAAAAAGCACAGGACTGGAAGGCAAAAGGCCTTGGCTTCATTCCTAGCTCTGCTACAGAGTCCACGCACGCCCTTGGCACAATGTGTGTCCCTATTTCTTTGTTCTGTATATATTACATACCGGTAATACTTCTCTACCTCCCTAGGGTATCATGAACACTAATTACATGAGGGCTGTAAAATGATTTGAGAACATTATATAGCAGTGCAAGATATTAACCAAGGCATCACCCATCATACATTTTCTGTCCTTGAGAAAAATGATCAGCCAAATGTTCCTGGCTGTTCATTACATAATGAAGAGCCTGGCCCAGGACATTTTGAGCCTGAATACCTAAGTGCAGCATGCAGCTTGTGGAACATGTCCCAGGAAATTCCCAGTGCAATATACATAGAAATAAATGACAAAAGTACAGAACAAGTGTGCCTAATCTTACTATCACCCAAAGATGCCACAGCAATGATGGCAATACAAATCCCTAGACAGATGAGGTGGCCAGGAAGAAAACTGGAAAGGTGGGGGATGATGCAGACAGTACTAAGAGATATGCTCAGTAACAAGAACAATTTTAAAAAGGGGTCGGGGGCACGGAAGAGATTGATACTGGAAGGATGTGGTTATTTGTGGAGGAGAGTTAGAACTCTTGTTATACAAAAGAGACTCTCCCGATTTGTTTGTCTCCACTCCAGATACATCTCTTTAGTAGCAGTATGATGAACTTCCAGGAGCCAGGACTAGCAGGACTTATTCAAGGAGGCTTAACATGCAGGAAGGAGAAGGCAAAAGGAAGAGATGTCGCCCGACTCAGTTTATCTGACACACTTACGAGACACAGGAGGCAGTAACACGGAGTTGTGAAACAGAAAATTGTAAACAAGCAGGTGGTGACTTGCCTAGCTAGCCATGTATACACAGCTGGTGTTTGAGTGATGTTGTAACTTCATTCCAGCCATGCAGTTGGTCCAATAAAAGATATCACCCCAAAAAACGCTTGCCTCGTACAAAGAAGCAAAGAATGTAGGACTAGCCAAGCAGGAACCAATTGCAATCTAGTGCTTTACATTAGCATCTTGTTCTCATTCAGGAACATCATTAGAGAGTGATAACATTTACACAGAAGAGAGACGAATGGTGGGGTGGGGAGGGGTATCTACAGCAAATGTGGTGAAAGTCTTTGGATTACCGAAGGAAAAAGGTACATTGGACAGCAGCTTCAGGGCCCCAGAGCTGGAGGAGTACAGGAACAAAACATCCTGAATCTATCTGGACAAGGAGTGGGTAGAAATGAGCTAGGGAAACCGCCTACAACTTAATGAGTTCTGCAAATAGGCAAGCAGTACTGTTCCAGAGGGATTGCAGAGACTACTGCTGCTTCAGAACGGCGAGTGATGGACGTGCAGGCTGGCTCTCTCTGAATGGGGCCATTTCTCTTTGAAAGCTTTTTGGTGACTGGGTGTCCTACAACAGTCAATGAGGCAGCTGCAGCTGAGGCAGAAAAACTGTGTGCGAATCATGTGAATAGCAAGTGAGAAAGAAATAAGAGTAATGTTCCAGAATGAGTCATTTGCAATGCCTGAAGCAATCTCTGCATCGTGAGCGGTGGAAGGTAAGAACTGCCCAATGCCATTTGTCATTAGGTCTGGGCATGGGGGTTAGGTAACACTGGAGTTTGTGGCTTTGTGGATATCAAGAAAGATGAATCAAAGGTAGGAAAAAATATGCCCTCAATGAACTGTGTGTGTAGCAATAGAGAGCTCAAGGGGGAGGGAGTTCAGAGAATGAAGGGCCTGCCCCCTCCCTCACTGGGGAAGGAAGAACTGGATAGCAGACTGTAGGGGAAACACAGAAGGGCACAACAGATCCCACGCTGCCAGACTGGAATATGCTCTATGTTCCTCTTCCTGAGGACCACGCCAGGCTGCAATGAATGCTGCACAAGCAGGGGGCTCTTCTGGAGCATGAAATGGAGTCTCAAACAGCAGCTGCCAGGAATGATCTTTATTGATCAAATGGTTAAACAACTGGTGAACTAACCAGAAAATAAAAACAACCCCTCCCTCCCTTGGTATATTAACCCCCAAACCCACCTCACAACTTTAGCTATCTCCTGTTGTCTCCTTCGCTCAAATGGGACCCGCATTCTCCGAGTACAGCCCTGCATCGTCAGGGTGAAGCGCCTGCTCCGAAGGGTGGAGCTAGCAGCTTCCCCGAGGGGCCGTTCTCCACTTGGAAGATACTGGAACAGGCAGATTACTGAAAACTGCCGGAGTCTCTTTCCAGAGCATCTGTTCTGGTCACAAAACTACCCCTTAGAACAAATAATGAATGGAATTGGAGATCAGTTTCTTCCTAGTTTTTACTTTATGAAACTAAATACCAGAAACCTTTTCCCTTAACTCTTCAGTAAGGAGCGATTGCAGGAACAGGACAGAAAGCATTTTGAAACTTACTCTGTGTGAAAATTCAGGATGCAATTGAATTGTGGTTGTGGGGGAGCGGGGGGGGTGGTGTTTGCAAACAGAGCTGCTAAACTGAAGCAGGAATAACTCTGGACCAACAGGAAGATATGAGAGCAGGAAGTGCCCCACACCTCCATATGGTTCAGGCTCCCCCGACTCCCTATTTCCTCATCCTTAAAGGTGAGTTATGACATAGTTAGGAATCCTTGTAGGAAGTCCTGTTTGCCATGGGCATTCCCAAGAATGTATTTCCTCCAAGTAAACAAGCTGAGCGTGTCCTCCCACAGTTACACCCATGATGAGCTGGAAAATTGGCTTTGGACAGTCATTTATTATGGGAACTGGTTAATTCATTAGAGGTATATAAGTATCAAAAACAACTACCAAGCATCACTTCCATCTCTCTTGACCTTCAGCTGGCAACTACAACCAGACCAGATCTTTATTACTAATGTGGATTGCCTGGCCCTGAAGAATAAAGGAGAAGGAACATAATTCACAGGAACTGAGAAGGGATGGAAGGTGAGTTTTGGGCACCCATCAGCACAGTCATGCTTTCCTTGCGAGTGTTTTCTTAAGAGGCGTATGCTGGAAGGGTCTGTGTTAACTGCTTATTTTAGAGGGGTGTTTTCTGTTGTGATTTATATGTGCACTGCACTTGTAATGCTTTTACTGTTACTGATAGCTGAGTCTTTCAAATCGATATCTCAGTTTTCAGCAGCAGAAAATGTACTTCAAGGATGAAATTCACCTAGGGCAGAGGACTCCCATAAATCCCACTGTTCCTTTCAAATGTTTCTAGACATAGGGCTTCAGAGAGGCTAAGGCTTCCTTCCAGGCTAACTACCCCAGGGTCACTTCCATTTTAATGGAGGAGAAAGGATTTTCAGACTGATATCTTCAGGTCTGTTGAAGAGTGTCTTGCATTTGAAAGCTTGTTTAACTGTATCCCAACTATACAGTTGGTCCGATAAGAGATATCACCCTAAGAAATCCTTGCTTCTCACAATCTCTGGACCATCACAGCTGCATCACCATTTTTACACTACCATTTTAAATGGAGGTCAATGTAGACCATATAAAGCGTCTGAAGAAAGTAGCGTCCCAACCCCCTGTTACCCTGCTCCTTGGCTAATCTTTTATGGAAGGGAGAAGGTGTGTAATGCTGGAGTCACAGTTAATCTGTGTGTACTTTACACTAGTGCAGTACTCGCACTGAGGGGCAACAGTGAACCACGCCTTCGGGAGGGGAATGCATCCGCTGATCAGAGAAAGGAAAGCTCAGAAAAAAAGGGGGTGGGGGTGCCAGCCCACACAAGCAGCACAGTGGGTGGGGGAGGGAGGAGGCAAGTAGCCTGTGGCCCTCAGTCACTGTGAAGTTGGACAGCTTATAGGATACGAGCACCAACAGCAGCAGGACTAGCCTCTCCAAAAGGGTAGGGCTGGGAGGACCCAAACCTACCTCTCCTGTGCAGACCCAGCTAATTCTGTGCACGGGCTAAATAAACCTGTTGTGCTCTGTGCAGTCTTATGTGCATCTACCCAGAGCTCCCAGGGACAGACTGCTGTACTCTACCACCATCACCAGCATGATGCTGTGCACAAGCTACGTAACTCATGTACAAGGGGCACAGAGATATCCAAGATAATTAAATTGCAATGCTGAGACTGACACACGTCTCCAAATGCCAGAAAGCTGGTAGACTGCGTGTTATAAAAGTCCAGAGTCACTGCAGCTTCTAAGTCACAGCCCCTCTTGAGGGAAGGTGTATGAATGGGCTTGCTTAAAAGGAGAAACCTCCAGATGCCTGGTAGCTGACCCAGC
>NW_005842875.1:94625-105493 GCF_000455745.1 Alligator sinensis
ACCAGGGGCCAAACTGCCCTTTGGGACAGGTGCTGATTTGCTTTGTCAAAGTGTCTGCCTTCAGCAAAACCCTCCTCGCTCCCCCTTTGAACCCTCTAACCCCGCTCTCACTCGTGTCGGACCAGCCACAGTCTGACAATACCCCTTTCCCCACCACGTGCCCTACCACGGGCAAGGCAACAGGATGGGAATGTTGGCAAGGACAGGAAGGAAAAACCCCCATAATGAGTATACTGTTTCTATTTTATACAGAAACGGTCCATTTATGAACTTGGATCACATCACTTCTAGCCTGCAGAACTTTAGGGATTCGTTTCTACAGTGACTTCTGCTGCCAACCCTGAAATGGCATCTACCTGCCATTACTAACAACTGTAGTATCCAAGGGTGGTAGTAAAACAGCAATAATAATAATTGCTGGTAGTAAAACAGCAATAAAATAATACTTCAGCCACATGACACAGGGACACTAGCAGAATTCAATAGGATAAACTCTTTAGGTCATCACTGACTACTGGTCAAGATACCAAGAGTCTTGCTTCAGTCCAAGCTTCTTCCAGCTGCAAAACCTGTGCTCCTGCCCAGCTAATAGCTTCTGTCTTTGGAAAATTATATTACTGGCTGCTCTTTCATCTCTCCCTTCTCCCTTTACAGCTCTAACACCAACGCACATCAGCTGGCAACCTTCAGCCAACACCAGTGCCCACCGCACAAATAGATATGCCTCCAAACAACTGGTCATAAGAAGAGGACAGTCCTTCACCATCACCTTATACTTCAACAGGCCACAGCAGCCTGGGGACTCCCTAGCATTCATCAGCGAAACTGGTAACTCCCTGGGCACCCCACCCTATTTTGCTCCTGGAGCAACCTTCTTTTCCTATATATAGCCCCCACTTCCCCTGCCCCGAGAGGCATCAGCCCCTCGCTCCCATCACGTGTCTCTAGTCCTCCCTAGTGAGCAGGCTTTCGGCACAAGATCAATTTCAGCACCACGTTCTGTGGCCCATGAAGGAACCGTCATCATTCATATAAACATCACTGTTCCCGTTCTCTCTGCCAGGACCGTCCCCTTCAGAAGGGAGTCGTACCAGGGCCGTCTTTAACCTCTCTTCAGCGGGAGCCAGTGGCTGGAGTGCAAGCCAAGGACCCAGCGAATCCAACTACACAAACTTTACGCTGTGCAGTCCAGCCAATGCTGCCATTGGCCGTTACAACCTCAGCCTCCAGATCACCTGTGGGAACCAGGTCTCCTCCAGGTTCCTGGGACAGTTTGTGCTGCTCTTCAACCCATGGTGCCCAGGTAAGAATGACGCTGCTTGCTCTCGAAGACAGCAGCTGTGCTATATCTATCAGCTTGCATGACATGCTCAGTGGGCTCAACGCACCAGCCCTGCCCTGCCCTGCCCACGGACAGCAAAGTGGGTTCTTGGTTCAATTTCACTTTTTAAAGAAACTCATTTTTACTGATAAAAAAGATCCAGTCTCTGTGTCAGTGATAAATACCGGCTGTGCCACCAAAGTATTCAGCAGAAAACACAGGGAGTTTTGGGGGGGGGCCAAGGAGACCATATTTTAAAGGCACTGTGGTTTCCTGTAGGAGATGAAACCTTTGTTCATTCCTGCATCAAGGGAAAGGCCCAGCACTTCCCGTCTCTCAGCAGATGCTGGCAGGGGTGAAGCCCGAGCCAGCTGGGCTTCCCACAGGCGCAGCAGGGGGACATGGTGTGAAGGCGATTGGGAACTTTCAAGGTGGGGTCGAGAGGGCTAGGAGTATACTTCTCTCACTTTTCCCCTCTGCAGTCACTCCATTTTGCAGAGGAATTGCAAATCCCTGAATTCAGGTCTCACAAGAAAGAGAAAATAGAGTTCTGAAGTTTCAGGACGGTTTGGGCTTCTAATTTTAAGAAACCTATTCTCTACTCAGCTGTGCCACTAAGTGTTCTGCATGAAGGGAGGGGACAAGTGGCTGAATAATCAGCAACAGCTTCCTTGCTTGACTATACAGCAACCGCCATATAATTTGTTATGGATCTGCGTCAAAGGCCACCCCTAATGCATGGGTCAAGAGCCGAGATCAAAAGACCTGCTAATTATTCCAGATGTGTTGAAAGGAAGCGTGATAATTATGGAGCAACAATTAGGACACACCGGCAGTATATACACAGGCTTTCCTGGGGAGAGAGCCTTTCAGGTGCTGTACGGGCTATGTGCTCAGGTAACGTTTGCACCAATAGAAACATGTGCTTGGGAGTAGGGGAGGGGATCATTAGAGTGGCTCCCGGGGAGCCTCTTTAATTAAAAAACACCACAGCATTACATGTGTTAAGCGCCCCCCCCCACTTAAAAATGAGTGTGGGTCATTTTAACTCAAGGTCATTCGACAAGCTGTAGTTAAAGAGCCCCAGTGGCCATTTTTAAACTCACGGGGGCTTATCCACATCATGCTGCAGCGGTTAATCAAGTCCGCTCCGACTCGTTCTAGTCAGAACACATCAGAGCACGTGTATAGGCACCCAAAGTCAGGCAGAGAATGAGAGTTTGGCAGCACTTGAGCTGGGGCATGGGCACGGGCACAGCCCTGGCACCAGAAAAGCTGGTTTTGTTACTTTGTGTGTACTGAAAGAAGGGGAGAGAAATGAATGTGGTTCTAACTCTTCCTGTCATCCCAGTTTAAAATCTGGGATTTGGAAGAGCAGTTCCCAAGTGAGGTGTGTCCAAGGATGTAGGAACTCTTCCCAAACAAGAGGGAGGAACCCAGTAGGTAGCCAGGCAGTAGGAGTGCTACTTGCCAACATCCTACCTTGTGTAATAGCCCCTGGATGCTGACAAAGGAGCAGTTTCTACTTCTGACTAAGCAATACCAATCCAGTAAGTAACAGCTTAAGATAGAGGTAGAAAACTTATTTTTTGGACAAAGGAAATTCAGCAGCTTTAAACTATGTGGACTTCAGTAAAGCATTTGCTTCAGAGTCACCTGGGAAATTACTAGTGACGACGGAAAAGACAGGGACTAATACAAGAAGTGTACAGTAAATGAGAAGCTGCCTGAGAGTAGGCAACGATGGGCACCACTGAACAAGGAAGGCTTGAGGTGGAGGGCGGTTACTACTGGAGTTCTTCAAGGACTGGTCTCAAGACTGTCTTTAAAGCTTTCATTAATGAAGTTGGCACAAAAATTAGGAGGGCCTGGCCAAATGTGATGATGGAGAAAGTTGTGAGGCATCATCAGTGCTGAGAAGGATTGGAGGCTCACATCATGTACAGCTTTATAACTTGATACCAACATCCAGGAAGCCAAGCCTGTAACAAGCAGATGTTGGTCTCCAATGCTTGGCCTTTCAAATAGACTGCACGGTGACTAGGCAATGTACAGTAAGGAACAGTCCTGACCCAAGAATCAGACCAGCTGAACTCTCCTGAAAGAATATCTTTTCCATACTAACTTCTACAATAAGGCACAAGAATCAAAATAGCCAGCTTGAGCTCTTCCTCTCCTCCTCCTCTGATGATGATATGCACAGAGAGCACCCAACACATTATACAAAAGTCAATGGGAGTGTCAAGGGACTTGGGGTTTTTTAATTAACTAATAATTTAGTAAAAGTACAGCAGGTACTACAGAGATTGGGGAAAAAAAGCCTACATACAATACCAAGTACGTGGTAGTTGTTATTAATCTCTCCTCAGATTGCATGCTGTACAAAGTGCTCACAATGAACTGCACAAGCTCATAGAGCTATAGCAATAAGATGTGTCCTGTCAGTTAACCAACCTACCTACCCAGAGACACCAAGAGGCAGCCACGCTTTTGACTAAAGGTTGTATTCGTGTCCTCTCTTGTAAGCATAACAGCACATTTAACTGGACTTTCAGATGATGAAGTCCACATGGCTGATGAAGGTGAGAGACAGGAATATACTCTGAATGAAAATGGAATCATCTTTGTGGGAAATGCAAAGTACATTCAAGCAAGAGGATGGTACTATGGGCAGGTAAGCTGTAAGGAATGCATCTGACCACCTCGGTGTTACCTCCCATTTCATTCCGTCTCCCCACTTGACCCTGACGTGTGCAGCTCCTTCCCTAGGACACCGTGTAGAGAGTCAGGGTACTTATTTAAAAGCTGAGAGTTACTTGATTGGCCAGGACTTAAGCCTTCATGTCACAGAACAGAATTACACTGTTCATTGCTGCAGTAGGTGGGACACTTGTGAGAGCACTCAGACTCCTGCGTAAGCAGCAACAAGGCTTGAGAGGACGTGCACAGGGATGCACCTTATCAGCAAACCGTTTTTCTCCTCGGACATCCATTCTTCCCTCACACCCACTCTCTTTTTTACCCTCTGTCCTGAGAGACTAAGTCAGCTGGTGTACAGGGGAACGAAGCCTTCTGCTCAGCTATAAGGATTACCTACAGGCTGAAATCAAGGACAGTCTCAGCTCTTGTTTGTACTGCTATCTTAAAACCTTGCACTCCCTGCAGTACAACACCATACAAAAACCTGCAGAATCAAGGCTGTAGCATTTCTCCTGGGACCAGGGCAGGTATCTTCCAAGCCAGCATGATCTGCTTGTTTTATCAGTTGGCTTACAATTAACCTCACCAGAGAAAAGATTTTCTTTGTTGCATGTTTTTACAGAGCCTGGCCCTGATCTGTGACTCTAGCCCCTAAGAGGTACCATAATGCAAATAAAAGCATAGTAATCTGCCTTGCTTGGGAACTACCTCCAGCACAACATAGTTAGACTGTACTGAATTCATTGCTGGTGCATCCCTTGCCCTGCAACCAACAGTTATGCCCCAAGTGAAGTGATCTTGGCCTGTTTCAATTATGTCATAGTAATCCCATATAATCCTCACACATGGTCACTCAGCCATCTGCTTCAGTTCGCACATCACTCATGTAACCCACACAACAGCTGTATGTTCTTCGCTGCAGCCACATTTGTAGGCCTACAGTCACTGTATGCTACTCCAGTGGAATTTTTAAGAAATAGGGAGGCGTGAGAGAGTTTATCCTCCAATTAAGATGGTGAAATTAATTCTCTCCTTATCTGCTTTGCTTTTCTGGTTACAGTTTCAAGATCGCATTCTAAACATCTGCCTTACCATGCTGGATCTGAGCCTCTACTACCGTCAGAACCCAGCCGCCGACGTAGCCCGCAGAGGAGACCCCAAATACGTGGGTCGGGTGCTCAGTTCTATGGTAAGAAACAGGCTGTTTGCTCTTGATTTAAGACACGTCTACAAGCAGAAAGCATTAGCTGCTGTACGACAAGTAAATCCCTGCAGGACCAGCCGTGTCCCAAGCAATAGGGCTGGAAATGTGCAACAGTGCCTCACGCAGGACTTGCTTTTGTGTGTGTTCTCTTTCGTATTGTAGATCAATGGGAATGACAATGATAACGGGGTGCTGCTGGGGAACTGGCAGGGAAATTTCACTGAATATGAGAATCCATCCAGATGGGAAGGCAGCGTAGTCATCCTCCATAAATGGCTTCAAGACAATTATCGCCCTGTGCAGTATGGCCAGTGCTGGGTTTTTGCAGGCGTGATGTGTACAGGTACGTCCTAGGGGCAAAGAACTCTGTGGGGAAGGAGGTGTCCTACAGCCTCCACCACTTACAGGGATCTGGAAGCAACTCAGTGCCTGCCAGGGACCAGAGCATCGCAACTGAAACGGCGCCTAGTGCCGCTGGTGGGGGAGAAGCCAAGCAACAGCGCAGTCGGTGGTTCAGGGCAGCCAGCGAGCCGCAGCACCTGCGTGTGTGTTTGTGTTTCAGCCCTGCGGTGCCTGGGGATCCCTAACCGCCTCATCAGCAACTTCAATTCTGCCCACGATTCGGACAGAAACCTGAGCGTGGATAAATACTACGACCCTTATGGGAGGAGTCTCCCGATCGGCAAAGACTCTTCGTGGTGAATATGACATCAGGGTCCCAGTGGGGTTCCCTGCACACATCTGATGTGGGGCTCCGGCTCCGCTCCACACGGCATGGCCTGAGCCCAGAGGTGGCAATCGCACCCCAAATCGGTCCTTTCCCTGCAGCAATCCACTCCCGCTGCTCTCACATGCAGCAGCGCTGTCCTGGAGCAGTGATTGGCTTGCCCCCAGCACTGCCAGCCCCAAGAACTCCAAAATCAGGTTCCCACATTTGCCCTCCATGGCTGCAGCCCGTGGTCCTTTTGCCCACATCAAAGCCAGCTGGCTCCTGATCTTGCACATGCAGGATTGAAGGGGGTGGCAGAGGGTCCTTCTCCCCCCAGCTTTTATTCCTGGCAGCACCCAGCCCCAGGCCTCTGATCAAAACCAGTCCCTAACAGTGCCTTAAGCAGGGGTTGGACTTGATGCGTCCTCCCGAGGTCACTCTCAACCCTCCTGTTCTGACTCTGTAAGTGTTCCCTTGCTGTCATCTCCCACCCTTCCCAGGGCCCTGTGTCCTGCACACCTTCTCTACAGCCAGCCGTCCTTTCCCTGGGTCTTACCTGCGACCGCCACATGCACCCTTCTCCCCGCGTGTCTCCTCAGCTCCTTCTGGTCCCAGGCTTTTCTGGGTTCCTTAGCTGAGAGCCACCCTTTCCGTCCTGCCTCTGCACAGTCTCCACAGGCATAGGACTGCTCTTCTTTCTCCCAGTTTGCTCCTTCTTAAAGGGCTGAGCCTCAGCAAGACAGCTGCACCCAGCGCCTCTCTTTAAAGGGGACTTTGTGGACTGGTACAGAGGCTCTACATGGCCCCTCAGCTAGTCCTTCCAAGCATCTCTTCATCCTTGTTCTGAAAAAGGAAACACGTACAACCCCATAATTACACTGATTGCCTGGGATCCTGTTCTTCCTTTGAACTGCCCCTTGTTTTCACCTTCAGGGATTACCATGTCTGGAACGAAGGCTGGTTCGTTCGGACAGACCTGGGACCATCATACAATGGATGGCAGGTCCTAGATTCGACTCCGCAAGAGCCAAGCAAAGGTAACAATAACATTTCCTCTTAGGAGAAAGCACCCCTTGCCAAGGCTGCTAGTGCCTAATACAATTGCTGCTTTTTCTTCATATCCTAGGGATATTTCAGTGCGGTCCTGCCTCTGTTGTAGCTGTCAAACAAGGCGATGTAGACTTGAGCTATGACACCTTATTTGTGTTTTCGGAGGTGAATGCTGATAGCAACCGGTGGATTGTCTACGGTGATGGAACTAAGAAACGAGTTTATTGTGATACTGAGGTATTTGGCAGGTCTATTAGCACCAAGGCTGTGGGCAGCAATGCCCGTGTGGATGTCACTAACAACTACAAATACCCGGAAGGTAAAGGAAAATTCTCTATCACAATTCATTTCCTATTGGGTTCTCAGTAACTGGTTGCCTCCTTGGCTTGAACGCTTCTGTTTCCCTTGGAGCACTATTTCTGGCAGTATCATTTGCAGTTTCTTTTCGTAAAGTGTGGATGCCATACTCATATTGCATGAATTCTCAGCAGGAAATGTAATGGCCCATATTCTGCAATACACAGTATTATAGTGTCATACAGAACATTTTACTACTCAAACAAAAGAGTAGTTAAAACCACCTGTAAAACAGAATAAAAAAATCTATTGCAGGAGATACTACTAATGTCCTGGCACTAAGTCCCCTCCTCACCCCATGCTGCAAACAGAAATTGGGGTCTTCTTCATAGCACCAAGGGAACTGACTGTGTCCACCAGCCAAGTTCACACCTTTGCCATTGGCTGGCATCACAAACCTGGTCCTCCCAGGGCAGCCGTGTGCTGAAATGCTGAAGGTTCCCATGGACCTGCACTCTGCATGTTTCCATCTTTTCAGTCTTTCTGCTTTACAAATGGGAAAATGTCATGGGTTCATTTCAAAACAGGCACGTATTTGACATACCGACCTCTGTCACATGAGAAGACGAAACGCCAGTTTGCAGCTCCCCAGTTACCACCACAGTATAAAGGCCAGCTCCTCTCTGCTAACCCTGCTTCTCCCTCTCCTGAACAGCTCAGACCCCCGCCGAGTGCCTTACCCTTCCTGCGCAGACAGCCTAGCCTACCCCACTTCAAAGAGGGATGCTTTCATACTCTCTCTGTCTGACTACCAGTGGCCACTGGTTCATTTCCCCACTCCTTGCTACTCTGACTCCACACCATCATTTGCCCAGTCCCCTCAACTCCTATGTGCACAAATTTCCATTTGGCCGACTTCTGTCCTCACAGCTGGGTACAGAAACAGTAGTGGGAGTCAAGTGATGTTTATTCATATTCTAAAAGAAGTGAACAATGCATTAACACTGACTCCAACTGTAACCACGTGCACAGCCATGCCTGTATCCCAGGGTTACCCCCAAACTTATTTCATAGATTCGTAGATGATGGGGTCGGAAGGGACCTCGGTAGGTCATCGAGTGCGACCCCCTGCCCTGGGCAGGAAAGTGCGGTGGGGTCAGACGACCCCAACCAGGTGCTTGTCCAGTCTCCTCTTGAAGACCCCCAGGGTAGGGAGAGCACCACCTCCCCGGGAAGCCCGTTCCAGATTCTGGCCACGCTGACTGTGAAGAAGTCCTTTCTAATGTCCAACCTAAACCTGCTCTCTGTCAATTTGTTGCCATTGTTCCTAGTGACTCCAGGGGCTGCCCTAGTAAATAGAGCATTTCCTATTCTCTGCTGTCCTCCCCCGATGAATTTATAGGCAGCCACAAGATCACCTCTCAGCCTTCTCTTGCGGAGGCTGAAGAGATCCAGGGCCCTCGGTCTCTCCTTGTAGGGTCTTGCCTGCAGTCCTCTGACCATACGAGTGGCCCTTCTCTGGACTATCTCAAGAGTCTCCGCATCCCTCTTGGCCCAAAACGGGACACGACACAGCTGCTGCCACAGCAGCATAATCGAAAGTTGTGGTTTCAGAGTGCAGTGGCAACCAGAAGCAGCCCTGTGCACGGCAGCTGCCCCGGGTGCCCAGCCTCATGGTTACATCTCTGCTGGGTCTCAGTGTCTAGCAGAGGTGTAACAGCCGCAGGGTGCTTGTAGTACAACGGGAACATGCTCCTGACAGAGGCTTCTAGACACTACTATCAACAGCAGTGAGTATCAGCATAGGTTTTCAGAGGGTCAGAGTGAGCCCCACTCTGGTCTAGATTCCCAAGCTGTCTATGCCATCCATCACAAACTCTCCACCGAGGTAAACCTTACACATTTCCAACAGCGGGAGCCACCAGGGAAAGCAACAGCACACCAGGGACCAGCCATGAAACTACTCTGCTTTTTGAGAACTAAAACTGTTGAGAATTAACATTTTTGAGAATCAAAACTGGATAGAAACAGCATCATCTCGCACATAATATTATCAGAAATGCGTGCCTGTGGTGGGGGCTCCTCCATGATGGCTCTGGAGTAATACAGTTACACGCTATTTGTTTTAATGAAGTACTGTTCATCCTGTGAACATTTCAAACTACACATAAGCTGAATTTTCAGAGTGGCAAGGACCGTGTACTGAAGAAAAAAAAATCATGAGTTTTACACCTTTCCCTTTCAACCAGGCTCTCCTGAGGAAAGACAAGTGTATAAAAAGGCATGGAACAAGATATTTGGATCAAACACCACAGAGAGACGCCCAGAGGTTCTTAATGAAAGATCCACAGATGCAGCTAGGAATCCTGGCATCGCTGGGAGATTCAAGCTGGTTGAACCCCCAGTGCTTGGACACGACATCAGCCTAATTTTAGTTCTCAACAACTTGTCCTCCGAACACAAGTCTGTTAAGGTGAACATGAGTGCATCAAGTATCCTGTACACCAGGAGAACAGTGGCAGAGATCCTGCAGGAAACCGCCTCTGTTGAACTCGGCGCTAACGCAGGTAATTTTTCATATGACTCAACAGCTCACAAAACTATGCTCTTAAACTGACAGATTAAGAACATGCTTATGGTCAAATGGATGGGAAGAAAATACATTGAATATATCAGAGTCAGTCAATCTGTGGCATGTGTGCCACAAGTGGCACAGGCAGCCTCTGCATGGCATGCAGCAGCTCAGGGACAGGCAGGCATCACAGTGACACACAGATCAGGGAGCAGAAGACAGAGCAGCAAACTGGGCAGGGAGCACAGGGCTAGGAGTAGAAAACAGAGCAACAGATCAGGCAGGGGAAGGGGATCAGAGCGACACGTGGGGAGAGTGCAGGGCCAATTTCTGGCACAGGTGTGAACAAGGCTGGCTCCTCCTGGAATACATCCCGTCTGTCAGCCTTGTAAAATGATCTTGAATAATAAGAGGTTAGACAATGGTTTGTGTAGGATGGTTTGGATAGGGATGATCCTGCCTCAGGCAGAGGGTTACACTAGATGTGACCTCCAGAGGTCCCTTTGAACCCTACCTTTCTCAGTTTCTGACTTTGGGAACAAAAATCTGCTCATGCACCCTTAACTAGGGTCCTCCACTGCTGGCAATTTTTACATCTATGTAAAACCAGTATTGGGTGTTTTTTCCTGTCCTATTTCAAACAAGAATTAATACAGGGGATTCCCTTTGCCATGCAGGTTTGTCTGGCTAGATTATCATAATGGCTTCCTCCTGCCCTACAACCTGCCTGACATATACAGAAATACTACACTCTGGGCTAAAGGAGAAGGAAAATGTTCCCCGCCTGGTCCGTGTCCTCTCTCTCAGCCAGCAAGGATCTGCAGTAAATTTAACAGAAAAGGGCACATATGCAGTAGGAACAAATTAGAATACAGTAAAAGTTGCATCAAAACTACAGGTCAACCTCCTTAAGAGCACTTGGGTTAATAAAACAGGAAAAAGATTATATTTTTCCATCCTAACAGGCTGTAGAGTGAGAAACTATTGTTTTTCAATAAAAAGAAGAACTGTAGGG
>NW_005842875.1:105503-124983 GCF_000455745.1 Alligator sinensis
GAAGCAATGACTGGAGGGCTGGACTGCTCTTGTAACATCCAGCCCGATCCTTCGGGCTGCCAACTGATGTAAAACAAAGAGGGAATAGGCCAAACTTCTTACAATAGGCCAAGTAAGAGTCTCGGGATGGACAATACTACATGCAGAGACAAATTCTGGTTGGGTTTCTGCAAGACTCCCCATATAGAAGAACAAAGGGTTTGCAGAACAAAAGAGCAGGTTTTGTCCCAGACTGCAAGATGCTAGGCAGTGACCATCAGTGATGAAGAGAAGGGGCTGGCCAGCAAGAAAACCCATCCGGCCTGGTAAATAAATGCTACAAAAAAGACAGACTCGGTTAGTCACTTGGGGGATATCTGGGACATTACTGGAGTCTGAGACTTTCCAAATATGTTTGAATTCCAGAAAAGCATATTCTACTAAAGTTCCCTTACTCCCGGTATGGAAAGCACCTGACTGATGACAAGAGGATCCTGGTCACCGGGTTGTGTGAAGTCATGAACATGCCAGGGGTGAAGTTTCTGGTGGAGAAGACAATCATGTTAGAGAATCCCAAAATCATTATCAAGGTAAGAGAGGTTTCCGCGTTGCCTTGAATGGAAAGCAGCAAATACAAGAGCTCTCCTCAGAGAAGCCTACAGATGGAGTTCAGGCTAGAGCAGGGTCCAGAAGCCTAGGCCTGCAGACCAGATCTGGCCCATGGAGATGGTGGGGGGCCTCAGCAGCAGAGGGCTTTGCCCTTGCTGTGCTGCAGCCAGGTCCCAGCACTGGTGCACCTCCATCCCAAGCTGGGTCATTCTGATGTGCCACTAGGAAACATGGCAAAGAGCTGGCCTAGACCAGGGCTGTCCAACTTCTAAGCAACCAGGGGCCACAAGCCAAATGGGCCATGCCAATGTGAGCCCCAGATTCACTGGGCTGCACGCTGTGCGTGTGTCCCCCAACCCCATGCTACACCAGGCACATGAACGCCCCAACCTCACCCTTAGCTCCCCAGCTCCAAGCTCTCCCTCTGCACCATGGGCTCCCCCGGCACCATGACCTGCGCCACCCTTCCCTGCTCCTTGTGGCAGGGGCAAGGGGCAGAAGCCAGACGAGGGAGGGGGAACCCAGAGACCCCAGCTACTGCTGCAGCCAAAGCAATCGGGGTGGGAGTCCTGGGACAGCCCTGGGCTAGAGGATGGGACTTCTGTGAGAAAGTGAGGCAAATCAGGCCAAATTTTCAGAGGCAGCTCCTGAGTTCTGTTTGCCCAGCTTTAGAAACTTTGAGACATCTCAAAGAATGCAAAAGTCAGGAGCTACTTATGAACATTCGCCCAAATCTCTGTTCTCTTCTGCAGTAAAGGGACCAAGTCTCTTCTACAAAAGAGCAATGACACTTCCACCACCTTCCATATCAAGTGCCACCCCATCTTCTGTCTGGGATTAGTTATCTTTTTTCAATTCCGTCCTTATTTGAGTTAGTGTTCTGGTTCCTCAGATGATCATGCCCTGGCCTGAAAAATACAGGCCTTGGACCCTGATGGTCATTTCATTATGGCCAATTTAAATGGCTTTGCCTGCTTATTCCCCAGCAAAAGTATTTTCTTTCTGCATTGCATTCCAGGACAATCAGGCAGCAAATGAAAGAAGAGGCAGACTAATGTCTGACAGAAGGCAGGACAGGGTGGCACCTTAGAGACAACCTATTGCCTATGGAAGCATATGCCTTTCTGTGCAAGTGGGTCCCAAGGGTGCCACCGTACCCTGCTTTCTGCCCGAGTTCAGACTAACATGGCTAACTCCCTCTCTCAAGACATGTCTGAATAGGTCTAAGATTCAGTTCTTCAACGTGTATATGATTTCCCTGAATGGCACAGCTAATTCAAATTCAGCGTAAGGAAAGAGAGGAGGGAGATGCACATCAACCAGGAGCTAAATTCAGTTCTTCCTACCTAGAATACTCCAGCCCCTGAAGGGAAGTGACACTGTACCCATAGCACTGCTTATGTCTGATCAGAGAGAGTGCCAGGCACCTTCCTGAGAAGGTTAACACCTTTGGCTGTTCATAGGCAACAGCCCTGCAAGGGCAGGTGGGGAGATGGCGAGGGCACCAGAATGATGATGGACTCAAATGTTTCTGTCCTGCTTAGGTTCCTTCCCAGATTGTGGTGAACAGAGCAGTTAACCTGGAGATCTGGTATACCAACCCTCTCCCGGAGCCTGTGGAGAACTGTGTGCTGCTGGCAACGCTGATGAATCAGCAGGTCAAGATAAAGTAAGTAAAGCAGCAGCATCTGCTCGGTGCTTCTAATAAGACCAGTAGTGAGACTGGAATGGTTTCCCCCTGAGCAAGACTCGAAATGGAAATGTTCCAACCATGAAACTGCAAGTCTCAGGATGTCGCATTTGCAACTCAAATGTGGCATCGAGTCTGCAACGTGTTAAAGAAGGTTAAAGAAAAAAAGAACGATGAAACTCCGGGGAGAGTAGGTGCATAAGTTCAAGAGCTTTTTGCTTCTGTGGTCTGCACCTAAAGCTGAGATTTGCAATTTTATTCTTAGATACATGAGAGCTACTCAGATAAGATTTTGGACTTCACTGTTTCTTGCAGTGTAAGATGCTGCCAACGCTTCCCTCCTCCCAGTACAAACAAGAAGAGGTGCTCTAGACTTCATCAGCATAAATATTTAATATTTGGAGAGGGAAAGCTAGCAAAGAATAAGTCCCTTCCAAAGCATGTGGGACTAACGCCTTCTTAATTATGTTTTTGCGGTGCACGGGCTCCTTGTGGATTCCTCCTCCACAAGCTCAGTGTACATGTGTTACTGGGGTTGAAGTGCATTGTACCCCGAGTTGACCTGGCTGTGCCACCCGTGAGAACTCTCAGAGCCGTCCCAGTTTGTGGCACCTTCAAACACTGGAACATCTAGAACATCAGCGCGCTCCAGTGGCGGGCCCTGGAGAGCCCTGCTTCTGAGCTACCCGTGCAGCCCAGGAGGAAAAGAAAAACAAACCTTACTTCTGCAGCCAGGAGACAGTGTAGGTGCTGGAAGGGACATCAGTGAGAAAAGTGCCAGATAAATAAGTGTCTAAATATGAGATTCAGCTCATCCTGTGGTCTCAAATCAACAGGTCTCAAACTTAGGTAGCTAGCAACTCTGCACGCCATGCAATGACAGAACATGCGGCAGCTCCCCTCGTTCATCTGTCCATTTATAAATGTGTGTAGCAACATGCTTCCTGATCCACACAGGTCTTGAGCATCCACTTTTCCTCGGGACCCTCCTGTTATGTATGCTGGGGAGTGCCCCTGAACTCACTGGTTTCCTTTCTTTGTGTTTTTTTCAGTGTGGCAGGACTAGCGCCGAAGGAGCAATCAATGATTTATTATGAATTCACACCCCGCCAGACCGGTAACTTGCAGCTGCAGATAGACTTCTCTTGTAACAAGTTCTCACATGTTAAGGGGTTTGTGACAATTTATGTGGCACCTGGTCACTAACTGATTTGCAGCACTTGCGATTTGCCTGACCTTGGAGGTAATCTCCGATTTCTGCACTAGCATTAAAAATCATTTACCTCTGCACAGTGATTGTGATGACTGCTCAGTTAGTACATCTTCATTCTTAATGGTTTGTGAAGTGTTACATAGGAAAATTCCCACAAGGATGAACAAAATTGCTCGCTCCCTGCATCACAACAGGGTAACTTATTTTGCTTTCACAATCATTTCTTCTCCACTCCTGAATATTTCTAATCATGCTTCTTTTTTGGCTGTTTAGTATGGAACTCTTGTCAGAACAAATGTGGCTCTATTCTCTCTGGAAACAGCTCCAGTGTTTTACAGAATGTATATATATGGTGTTAAACTCAGAGCATCAGATGTTTAATTGCACTGATAAAATCTGATTATAACCTATTCCAAATTTGTCAGCAATAAACTGATTTTTCAAAGGATCAGTCATTCCAGTTGGATATTATTTCCTTTGTAACTGTCAGCAACACTGTGATTCATGCATCTCATAAAAACTGCATAGGAGCCTGGATGGAATGACGGATACATATTTTTCCCCCAACTTTGCAAGTTTACCTACCTGAACAGAAGAGTTCCTCCATTAGTTACCACATTTCCGTGATTTTGTGACGCGTTACTGCCTCTGCATTTTCCTCACAAGTTACTGTTTAATGTCAGGCAAAAGGCAGGGTAGAGCTGCACTTTACAGAGTAACTGAATCGAATAAATACATGGCTTTCATGAGCAAGAGCTCACTTCATCAAATGATGCCAGACTTTGTCAAACATAAAAGAAAAAAAATAAATAAAAAAGACTAGTCTCTGCAAGCAGCCTCCTTCCTGATCCCTCAGAAGAGGGAAAACCAGACAACTAAGGATGTAATGCCTAAGAAACCACAAAAGAGTCCAGGACGCCAGGCTTGTCTTTATTCCCCACAGTACCTCTAATCACATGAGGGTAAAAAAACCAAAACAAAACCCCCAAAACAAACCAACCTGGAACTAAGGAGTCTTCCAGTATCGTGTGTCAACATTTCGTGGCCAAGTCCAAGTGGCCACGAGTGTACGACCCAGTTCTGAATTGATATGAAAATCTGGCAGTGTTTTTCTGCAGCAACATAAACAAGGAGCACAATTGCACTCTGACCTGCCTCGTCCACATGTAATCACAGTTATGGCCAAGTCCCAGTTTACCACCTCTTGTGAGCGCCCTGACCTTGATGCTGCCATACACCAAGTCAGTCCTAGGTGGGACTTAGAGCAGCCTCAGGATTTCTTGAAATTTTGCCAGTAACGAGGTCCACCCCCAGGCTTGATATGGTCACTGGGGGTGGCTCAACATAACAACTGTGCAGCCACATTCCGGACATTAAGATATTAATTAGAGGACATTAAGTCTTCAGTTGTTCAGTCCTGAAAAACAAGGTGAAGGCAGACGAGGCTTGACATTTCTAGCCATGACAAACAATTAGGAAACATCTTTCCAAATGCCTTTATGCACCACATCAAAGATAAGGGCACAGCCAATTTTTTTCCCCTGAAACGAATTTGAGAGATGGGAAAAAAACAACCCTAGTATGACAACAGCGCAGGAAAGGGAAGTAGAGCCTGGGTGGTTATGAAAGGGAATCTCTGAAACAGTTCCCGGTTCTTACTCCTTTAATCATGTTGTGTTGAAAGCTCAGAGCAGCCTCCAGGCTCGTGCCAGGATGTGTTGCCAGAATTGTTTCTAGATAACTTCTAAAGCAAGGGAGGAGGGAAATAAAAGGAGCAGTGAGTCTGTAATTAGAATTAGAATAGGTGGGGCTTACTCAGAAAAAAAACAACAGTTCTGCTATAAAGAGCTCCCTCCAGGGAACAATCCAAGGCAAAATGCCAAACAAACTGTAGACAAATTATGTACATATAATCACAGAGATGCGAGGCTGGAAGAGATGTGTCAGGAGGGAACATGAATGCAACATGAATTCTGAAATTGGGAAAAAAAGATATTAGAGTGTAAAGTGCAGACACTAAACACGCCTCTCATCTCATTAAAGGGAACCCCCTACCATGACTGTGTGAACAGACACACGCCATGAGGTGTGCCAATAACACCTCCTCTACATGGGTCATACCACTGTCTTGCCACACGTAAATGAGATGCTTGTAATCTAGCCAGTCATAATGACAGAATTCAACCCTTTATCTGTTTCCAGAGTTGAATGTCTCACAGGTACCCAAGGGCTACCAAGGTAGAGGGGCCTGTCTCAATACATGTGGACTATGCCATTATGACGCTATAGAACAGGAGGTCCCAACCCACAGCTTGTGGGTAACCTTCTGACATTGCTCACAGCCTCAAGAAACAAAACACTGAAGCCGAGTTTGAGGGGGGGTAAACTATGGCACCAGCTGCATGTCACCTGCTCAACGCTGTGGGTGGTGAGCCAGGGAAAAGTTGAGGACTGCTGCTATGGAAAAATAATGTGGGTTCAAGTCTCCTCACTGGGCTGATATTCACTTCCATGCAACCAAGTTGTAGACTAGACACATATTGCCACTTCCTCCCTCGACTCCTGCTTCTAAGGTCTACAAAGCTAAATGAGCCAAAAAAAAAAAAAAAAAAAGTCTTCATTCTGCTTATAAATCATGTTTTCCCTGTTACAACCTACCTAGGAAGCCCCGTTGTATCAGTATTCAATATATGAGCAAGCTCTTGATCATCTTTCTTTGGGCATTAGTTACCGTTCTAAGTTACTTTCCATTTTAAGTGCAAGTTTCTTGGACAAATGAGCCAAAATACTGATGGATGGGCATTTCCAACCCACTGACCCTAGCCACTGTTCCTCTTTTCACCCCACCCCAGATGGGTTGACCCCATCTTTCTAGTCCTGTGCTTCAGCCCATCTCTGATGCTTCCTTCCAAACGTTTCACCAGCATTTTCATCCCCAGATCTCCACTTCTTCCCTCATTCGCTGTCACTGTTAAATACTGCCATGACGACTCCTAGCTTATCACCCGTGAGTCACTTAGGACTCCTTCCTTGTTCATTCTTACCAGCCGGTGTCCACCTTCTGCTACTGCTTCCAAAGCACTTAAAAAACCCCCACCTTTTTGATGGAGGCTCATCTTGGTGTTGAGGCAAAAATCAATATAGGGAACAGGTTGGAGACAGGCCATGAACCAGTCATGGGGCAATAGCCACAAAACTGGAGTGTTGCTGGCCACATGCAATCAGAAGGGAAAAGCAAGAGCCTTAAACTCCCAGAAGATGCCAAAATGCCAAGAGCCAGGTTCCCACTCTACTTTAATACTTGTACCATTTTAACACTGTGCACTTCTTGGCCTGTGTGGAAGCTGATCCTAAAATAAGCTATGAACACAGAAACAGCAAAGAAATCAAAAGGCACCAACTTTAATTCAAGAGTTCCTGGTTCCCAATAAGTGTAGAAGAGAGAGTGGCAAGTCCATGCGGGTTCTGCCCCAGACACACGGGTGGGTTCTCTAGCCTTCGCACTGCAATACAGTCCTATACACTACAGCGTCTAAGACGACAACAACATGCAAGTGAAACACTGCCTGGTGCTGGGCTTCCTCCTCCCTGCCACTGCCAGGATAACTAAGGGGGTCAACTCATCCTTGAAAGGAAGGGCTGGACTCCAATGCCATAGGAGTTCATAAATGGATCCACATCTATTTTATGGACAGGCTGCGAGTTTCTGCAATCCATGCTGCAGAGTTCTCTGCTAACGGCTGGGACAACCCACTGCAATGCAATAAAGCAAACCCAAGGCACACTGCCACAGCTCCCTTGTCCCACATGGATGACAAACATCCTCTGCAGACCCCACCTTTCCCCATGGAGAGTCCACAAGAGGCAAGCTTGGGACACAAAGGGCTTGTCTGTACCACTTTCACTATGGTCCTGGGAGCACCAGCCTGCCCCCACGCTGCACATGCCAAATCCAGAAATGAGGCCAGGGAGTCAGTGAGGGCAGCCCCTACTGCTACGCTTCAGATCTCCAACTCCAGTGTGTGAGGGGCGGTAGCGGCTGTCCTCAAAGGAGCTTCATTGCTTCATTTCCTGGTTTGCTGTGTTTGAGTGGGGGGGGGATATTGCTGTTCCCAAGACCACTGCAGAAGCTGGGCAGGAACAGACCCCAATATCCCTCAGACACCAGGTGTCTAAAAAGTCCAGCTTTTAGGACAGGTAGGATGAGCAGTTCAGATTTGCCATTCCTCCATCACCGCCCTCCCCTCTTACAGCACGTACAGGATCAGGCAGGCGCTTGCCCACGGGGCTGTGAATGTTGGCACTAAGAGACCTGCCATGCACTTTTGATAGGAGTTACGGGAATTACTGTGGAGTGACTGCTCGCACACAGAACTGGGAAGGTAGCCAACACCAACACCAATACCAACAGCTGTGCTGGCCCATACAAATCATTCCCTTTAGACCAACATCCTTCCACCAGAGGTGAATCACTTGCCCTTCAGGACCACTTTTACCTCCATGCAACCTCTGCTACGGCTGTGATTCCATTGTTTTGCTTTTTTAACAGCAGATGTTTCTGTATCCTTCTAGCAAATGTGGAAATCTCTGATATGATGCAAGTAATAAAATTACTAAGTTTCAATAAAAAGAAAATAGGAAAGAGTACAGAGGACTGGACATGCTAATTATCTGGCTCATCTCCTTTTAGCCTCAACCATAAGAAGCACCAGCTGGCACTCCAAGCTCAACAAGGCTGCTCATCACACACACTTCAGAGTACAACAGTGCTGGGGCAAATCTTGAGGAGAGGACAGGACAGGTCTTTGCCATCACCCTGAGCTTTCAGAGGGCTGTACAGCCTGGGACAGCTTCAAATGCACAGCAAGCACAGGTCATCAGCCCACACACTGCTCATTCTGGTTGCAGACAGCACAGGTGCTCAGCAGCTGCCCACATGGCATGTCCTTGCATTGTTAAGCCTGGTTCCATATACCCTGGATTCATTTGCACCTATAGTCCACATGCTCCTCAGAGCAGCAGTGAAGTTCTTAGCGTGTCACAGCATAAGCCACCATCCATACCCCAGGGCACAATACCATTAAGTAATTAACAGAAAGGTAAGTCACATTCACATCCAGATAGTGAACAGAGCATAACAAATTGCTGTCACCTCCCTGGCTGCATTTCTAGGGCACCCAACACTGTGATGGCAAGGTGCTGCCCAGGAAAAGTGAGATGCACATGCAGACACACACAGGTACACCGGGGAGGGGACCCCAGTGCTTGCTCTTCCATAGCAACCTGCTGAGAAACACTAGGGTCTGTGCGCTGTTTGCCTTCATTGTCAAAGCTTTGGATGTTCTGCTCCGGGTCATCTACTCTCTTGCTCTGACCTCCTACCTTGGCAGGTTCACCTCTTCTTCATGGGCATTCATGCCCTTTCCATGCCACTTCCTATCTCTGCTGTCTCCAGGATCCTCCCTCCAAATAGCTCCGCAAAAGCTAAGGTTTCCCCACAGTCCTTCAAACAAAGATCCTTTAACTCCCTATGAAGCACATTTGAGAAGAGGGCATCCCACCCTCTCTTTGCATTTCTAGACCATGGTTCTCAACTAGGGTGCTACAGCACTCACGATTCAAAAGAAAAACCCAAAGATTTCAAATACTTTTGACACTATGGATTCCTATTTCTGACCTCTTAGCTCTTTCTGAGTTCTTTGAAACTGAAGAATTGTTTCAGTATTTCCATAGCCAAAATGCCAAGTAAAAGCTAAGAGCTGGAGTTCTCTAAGAAGGGCCTTGAGTCTAACCAGGCGGAGCGCTACTGGTCTAGACTAAGCCTTTGGAGTACTTGACACGTCTTTTTACTTGCGTGGAACAGGCCTAGCTTGTTCACATGTATAACTCATTTACACTATTTGTGATCTGCCCCTATGATTACAATCTTTTTGGCAGGTGTGCTACAAACAAAGCCCCATGCCCACCCTGGGTGCCACTCTGATCTTCTTTCCCCGTCTAATCTGCCACTCTGCTTTCTGCTCCTGCTCCTCCCCAATCTGCCACAGGCCACACAGAGGCTGTGTCACTTGTGGTACATGCGCTCCAAGTTGGCCACACCTGACTTTGCTCCCTGATGCATTAGTTTCAAATACAGGATTGATATCAGCACCAACCTCTGCCAACGACCCCCAGGCTCATTGTTAACGCACTGCCATCTCCCCTGGGAGGCCCGTTCTCCTCAGAATCACGTTGGACCAGGGCCCTATGTAACACCTCTGAGGTGGGGGCCGGGGGCTGGAGCGCAGAACCAGGACCCAGCAAATCCAGCTACACAAATTACGCTGTCCAGCACAGCTAGTGCTGTCATCACCCGTTACAACCTCAGCCTCTAGATCACCTCCAAACCAAGAACAAGGTCTCCACCAGGTTTCTGGGGCAGTTTGTGCTGCTCTTCAACCCACGGTTCCCAGGTACGGTCTAAAGGTATCATGTTTGTCATCTCAAGTTCACCAATTCTCTCAGCTGGGAAATCTGAATGCCACAGCAAAGCACATACCAGTGACAGGAGGCTGCAGCTGAGACCTCCGTTAGAGGCCGAGACACTGGTTTCTGCTGTATTTTGGTGTTGCCCTGAATCACAGATCCAGCCATCTGCTTGTGTAGGAAAACAACAGAAGCATGAAACCAATTATGTCTGCATGTGACAGAATGGCACACCACCTCACAGGGAAAAACACTCCGCCGACTAGAACCAGCAATATCTAGCAGTGTCTTGTGTATCTGTAGCAGCCCTCTCACACAGCCGGGGAGCACCTCTCATCTTCTCCATTGGCAGGGACAGGGGCTACAGGGAGGCTGTACTCGCTACATGCGAGTGCCCGGCCGTGGTCGTGGAGCTGTCAGGTGGCACACGGAGCCTAGCTTCTTCCACGGAGCTTGCCTGCAGCTCTCCTTCTAGCTGGGGCCCAGTGACAGGCAAGGCACTGCCCTCTTCGATAGTCCTCTGACTTGGTTTCTCTAGATGATGATGTCTACATGACTAACGAAGAGGACAGACAGGAGTATGTTCTGAATGACAGTGGACTCATACAGCAGGGACGTCTAACGTATATTGAGCAAAAGCTTGGAACTACAGACAGGTAAATGGAAACAGACATCCCAAAACTTTTGTAAGGAGAGAGGGCATGAGGTTGATAATGCCCACCTGAAGCCTCAGGGCACTTATCTGGGAAGACAAGAGATCGGGATTCCTGTCCCATTTCTGACTTTTCTGCAAATGTAACAGCTGGTCATAAACATGTACCAGCAGCCACACCTGGATTACTTCCCTTGCTGTACACTTATATAGAGATCAAAGGCAAAACCCTAATGACAGGTTGCTTTTGCCTGTTATCTAAACAGGAAAGAGACTAGAATGTGCTGGTTTCTCTTCCTTCATGGGTGGATACTATATGGACTCATTTCAGAGAAAAACCTGTAGCTCTTGTGCTGCTAGTAACTGGAAATCTTGTAAGTACAGCAATCTAGTAAGTACAGCAATAAATCAGAGTTGAAGATTAATCTTAGCCATTGAAATGAATCACCTGTATCCTTCTTTTGGGGCATGTCAAAAATTGTTTGCAACAATGGACCAAATTACTAGTCCATCAAGTCCGGTACTTGGCTCCAGCAGTAAATGTTTACCTAGCCCTGGTTGCTCAATGACTGGCCACCTGCCCCATCCAGTCACAGGGAGAGGCCAGACATAGAAAGTTTCAGCCTGATAAGCAGGACCTTCAGAAGCAAGGTAGATGTAAACCTTGCAGACTAACTAAATTAGAAAAGTATATGGCATAAACATTTGAGAGCCTGTGAACATCCTTTCACAGCATCCAAGGAAGTGAGCTTCAGCTCACAAAAACTTATATTATAGCTAGCTCTGATTTAATTTGCTTATAAGGTGCAAATCTGCTCTGCCTTCTGCTTGACTTCAGACCAACATGGCTACATACATTACTCAGGCAGGACCTTGACAGAGAATCTGCAAAAGGTCACTTACAAGAAAAACATTTTTAGGCAATTCTCAGTACGGGTGGCACAGCGTACAATGGAGCGATGTCACTGGTAGTGCGCCAGGCCATTGCTGCCTTATTCAGATCTCTAGTATTGGGTCCACTAATGAAAAAAGATACAAGACTTTAGAAAACAAAAATTAGATCTAAAGTTTTCCCCTCGATTGTACTTTTCCTATGGCACATACAAATGTGCTCCAGCCTTCTGAACAGCAATGGACTGCAGAAGCATGCATTAAGAGACATGTCCTCCATCTCTCTTTAAATATGTTCTTGGCATGTAACAAGCCATTTTCTGGCTTACTGAAGTAGAAAAGCTCATGCTGGAATTTTAATCAGTTTGCCCTTCCTAAGAGAACATTTAGGCAGTTGCATTACATCTGTCCGGTAGTATGCACCAGTGTGCTAATCCAGCTGCCTGCTGTGCCTGCCCACCCGCCTTTTTAACTGCTCCAGTACCTGTGTGTACTGTCTCTATTAGCCATGTTGGTATCCAACTGAGCCCAAACCAGTGCCATTGTATTTTTGTGCTGAGAAACAGAACACTTCCGGGAAGTTCATCCTCTGATGCCAGGTTGATTTCAGCCTGAGGAAGGCATGCTGGATAGATATCTGTCTTAGCATCCTGGACTGGAGTCTAAGCCACCATCGGGATCCAGCCACTGACATAGCCAGCAGTAACAACTCTGCATGTGTGAGCGGGGTGATGAGTCCCACAGTAAGAAAAGTGGTGCTTACTCATGGTTTCAAATGTACCTAAGGTAGAAAGTGCCAAACATGTAGGGGACCATCTGCTCCATGATTAGGCAAGAAAGGATGGCATCGACTTGATGTACAGACAATTTCCTATCAGCATGACTGATAAAAAAGATTTTCAAGAAGGCGGGGATAACTAGGAAAGGAAAATAATATTTTTAAAGCTTTTTTTGGAATATTAAATGTCAGCAATACTTTTGCCAAAAAGGAGATTTAGTCTATTGTTCTTCTGAACACTAGTTTAGAAAGCCTGTGTTCATTTTGAAGGTATGTGCTACTTTTTTCAAATATATCAGAGCGATTGAGGAACCCTTGAAAAAACAGCACTTGTATTTAATGTTTGTTTTTAACCTCAGGGATGCTTTCAGCATTCAAAGTAAAGGACTGCTTACAACTATCAAATACTGTAGTTAATCACTGAAAAACCGCCAAGAGTCAGCCACTTAAGTGTTAATATTCAAATTTTATAGACAGGAAAATTAAGAAAGAGAGGTAAACTGGGTTCCCTGATGCCATTTGATAAGGGTAGTGGTTGAGCCAGAACTGGAGCCCACATTGCTCAGGAAAGCTTGTCTTCTAGATATAACACCATATTGGCGTTAACCTCCAATATTGGGTAAGGCATCTCTCTCACCTCCATAATATTTCAACTGTTCTACATACTATCCACCAAAACACCCTCCAATATTCACCAGTTTAACAGAGGCATACAACCCACAATCACTTCCTTGTTCTCTCGAAAAATATTACTACACTTGGTCACATATCTTTAAAATTGCTGCCTCTCCATTCATAAATCATTAAATACTTCCTTACTCTCTGCTAGGGAGAGACAGGCATTTAGAAATCTTGACCATCTCTGTTTTGCAAATATTAGACACCATGCCCCCACATCCCAGCACTGAGATTTCTTATCTGCATTTCACTGTTCTTCTTCCTTTTAGAAAACACAATACACGTGACTGTCCTTGCTTTCAGTATTAACAAAGAGCTTCACAAAGGTAAATCTACAAGCCTAAAGTACAGATGGTGATACAAAGTCTATCAGTTAGTCACTAAAATTAAGGAAGTTAATTATCTCTCTCTTTGGTTCAAATTTTTGGAACAAGTTAGGTGTGCAACCACATGCTGTGCTATACATAAACAGGGCATCGTCACACACAAATGAACATAATTTAAGTATTTTAGTGCAGCTAGGCAAGTTGCACGCACATATGCAGTGACTGTGCATTTAAATCAGCATACATTAGCAACCCTAACTTGTTTAGAAACCATACCTTTTAAGTCTTTCTTCCGTCTGCCCAGAAAACCACTTGAGATTTTACATCAAGATCAAAGATCATTGTAGGGTTGGGTCATGAATTTGCTTGTATTGGAAAGGGTCCCAGAAAGATCTGCAGTAAAGCAGTGTCCAAGGAAACAGAGAGAATTTGCAAAATTGGGCTGAAGATGATCAGATTTAGGCTCTGTTAGAGCAGGATTATACGGATCTTCCCACACGGGCTGGAGGGCTGTCAGCCTGACCCCTTTAGCAAACTGCTAGAGCTACAGCCCCTCTGGTCTGAGAAGAGAAACGGCCGCGCCGTTCCAGCGGGGCCTCCAGGGCACTACAGGGCAGGGGAACCCGTCTCTTCCCACAAAACCTTGATTTCTCTCACAAGAGAAAATCTTGTTCAGGTGAACAGCGATGATGAAAAGCGGTTGGCAGGGGAAGTGGACCGGGAAGTACCCTTGCGCTGGGGCGGCGGCGTGGCAATCCTTCGGAAGCGGTGCAGAGGCCTGGTCACGACCGCCAACGCTGGGACTTTGCTGGAGTCCTGTGCACGGGTAAATCACTGGGATGACACCGCTTTCTCCGTGAGGAGCCTCGTGATTCCTGTCACTTCCGTTGGCAGCGCTAATGCTAAGGCCACAGTTTTGTCACAGCTCCACACAGGAGGAGGATTTTCATGGGTTTTTTAATGCCTATAATGTTGGACTCTTTACATTCAACTGGAGGAGTGCAATCATCTAATAACCTCAAGCACCACAAAGTCACACCCTGCCCACACCACAGAGGCCCTCCTTGAAGGCACAAAAAGCCTTGTTACAAATAATGCAAAGTTCTTGCGGGACTGCACACACGCACAGTTTGCTCCGTGATGACAAGAGACTGCAGGCGCCACAATCTGCTGCGGTCGCAGCCCGCTAGAGTGGAAAAATAGCCATCATGCTAGTACCAAGGCCCACGTTTTTGGGAAGCCCCACACTGGGCAGTAGGAATCAAACAAGCTCTGCCGAGACCAGCTAGTGAAGCAGGTGATGTCTGCAGTTTCCTACTGGGATTCGCCGAGAGCTGGTGCTCGCGTGGTTCTGGTTCTTCATCGCTCTCTGCGGTCTCTACAAGTGTCCAGTTCCTTTTGGCAAAAACATGTTTGGGGACTTGTAAGAACAGTGAACAAGGGGGCTCTGCTGCCTCCCATTTAAACCTGCCCACAGGGCAAAGGCTGCCAGTAAGGAGTAGGAAGAACGACAATTAAACAGCATGCGCAGAACACGTACAAGAGGACCCGGCACCAGAAGCACGTGCAGGGGAAGGATGTCCGAGGAATAAAGAGCAAGGGGTCTCTACACTTCCTTCTTCTCAAGAAGCACAAACAGGTTGCTCTGAAGACAGGTAAAACACTTTAACATCATCTTCCACGTGAGTAATTGTTGCTAACGTGACAAGTCCGGCACACAATCATAAGTGGGAGAGGGGCGTCCACAGGTCAGTCTGTCTGTCTCGTTTACAACGTGGAACTGAGAAAATGTCACAGAGTCACGGAGCAGCAGGCCTGGCAGGGTCCTCGGGCGGTCACATTTGTCCACCCCCCTGCTGGAGGCAGGATCAGCCCCGTTCAGCCCCTCCTAGACAAGCGTAGGTCTAACCTGTTCTTAAAGCTTCAAGAACCGCCTCATGCGACTACCAAGCACGATGCCCAAAATATCCAAACACCCTCTAACTTGCCCAGGTTATGCCATGTCTCTGCATGGACACAAAGTGGTTTGTTAAAGCACACTTGAGAGCTCCCAGAAAGATGACAAAGAGGTGTTTATCAAGGAATACGAGAGAGAGATAACTGCTTTCCACGTCTTCGGTCTTCTTTTGCATTTCAGTCTTGAGATCCTTGGGAATCCCAACCCACTTGAACTCGACTCATGATACAAGCACAACTCTGAGTAAAGATAAACATGTTGATGCCTCTGGGAAGACCCTGGACTTGGCTGAAGACAGCGTGCGTTGTTCAGCTCTTTCTAGGTCTACAATTCACGAAGGCGTCTTTCTTTCTGTTCCCAGCTGCTTGTTTACAGGCGCTGGAATTGCATTCCTAACCAGCAGTGTAACAAAGGACGGGGAAGGGGAGCATGAGCCACAGGCATTACCCAAGGGGTGGGCATCTCACCCTCTTGTCCCTAAACCCCCACCCCTTTCCACCCTGCACCTTCCCGGCAGCAGCTCTGGCTCTGGCTCCAGCAGCAGGCACAGCAGCGCAATGGTGGTGGTGCAGAGTGCAGGATCCGGGGCTGGTGGCTGGCAGCTGCTGGGCAGATGGCATCTCTTTTTGCTGCCAAAAAAGCACTGCTTAAACGGCCTCTCAATGTATATGTTGGTAGTATTAAAAAGAGGAAAAAAAAGAAGAGGTGACATCTGCCCGCAGTTGCAGTGAGCCTCCCGCCGCTGCTCTGCACCGTGCACTGCTGCTGCCTGGGCGCAGAAGGGGCTAGTTATGCCTCTGTTCCTCCCTCTGCCCACTCCCATCACCCAGTACTGTAAAACCTGAATGCTGGAGGAATGAGCATAGTGAAAGGTTCTGGCTTCTAAGCCTGAAGGGCAGCACACTCAACCTTTATGATGTTACTACTTAATTTATAAATCTGGCTTGTAATTTTGCCCTGCAACCCAACAGTCATAAAAGTCACGCTTTCCCCCATGTGTTTTACAATCTATTTCCAAATCTCAACCCCCATCAGCACATCTGCTAGCTCTAAGCACAGGCACATTCTCTGCATACCAGGAAGTTTAGACTCATCTCACTGATGATGTGTGTTAATGGGATCCCCGTGTCATTCGGTGCATGGGATAGGTGGTGTTTAGGGAACTAATTAAGCTCATACATTGAGTAAGGCTGTTGTCTGCAGAAAACCTGCCTCATTGTCTACACACTTCAGCTTCTACAAAGAATGAGGCAAGGGCCTGCATCTAGAAAACGTAAGGTTTCTTGATTTAAGACAACTGAATATCTTCTAGAGACGGTGTGCCATCCTCCTGGAGTTCTCACGTGATTCGGAACAGACTTCTAAACCAAAACTTAAGGGAGCTGCAGGGTCGTGTGGTTACCACTTCCCAGCAATCGCACCAAGATACGTGCGGTCCAACGTGCAGACATGCTGAGCTTTCACAGCTGAACCTGAAGTCTGTGGAAGCGCTGCACCTCCATGGATACGAGTACAGGACTGGGAGTCGTGCGGTCTTGACATACACTCATGGCTTTTCAAATGACTTGCTGCTTGGCCTTGGCCACAGCTTCCCAACTTGGAAGCTGCTTGGCTTTGATTTTCATGCCTAGTCTGCGCAAGGGTAACAAGCCTTCTCTCACCCTGAGGGGCTTTGAGGAACAAGCCGTTCAGATAGGGCTTTACAGGCATGATCCAGAACACCCTAAAATCAGCATTAAGCCCAGATATATAGAGCTAGGCAATCAAGAATAGTGAACACTTAAAGATACAGCTTTAATGTTCTTCTGTGCCCCAACTTGCAAGGTGATAATGGCTCCCCCCTTCTCAGAGGAAGTATGAAGATCAAGTCACTCATATTTGTAAGTTGCTGATATGCCGTGGTGACGGGCACCACAGAAAGGACGGTAAGAAAATTCCCATGGTCCCAGAGTCAGGTTTTGGATGGTGGCAGCGCTTAAAGCAGGAGCTGCATAACGCATGATAAAGGTAACAGAAACATTTTCCAGATGCCTCAGGCCCCGACCACCTCCACTGTGTGCACTGAGGCCGGGGGTCTGTGAGAAAGGAGTACATGGTTACCTGATTAAATATGACATCATAATGCATGTATACAAGGGGGCTGACTTCAGGTTGCACGCGTAACTTGGCACACCCAGATTTGAAAGCTTGCCTTGGCAAATTACATAACGTTATTTCACAGGACAGAATTTGATCGTTCGTGCATCAGGAACTGGAACGTGGCAGAGAAGCGACAGGGAAAGAAGAGGAGCTTGAGGAAAGAGGGAAGACTGCAGCGCCACAGAGCAGGGACCCGTCACTGCACAGACAGGGAATCGTTTTCCAGCACAAACCATTCAGATTAGTCAAGACGCTGTACTGTCCTTCCCTTAAAGGAATTCCCACATCTGGACCGAAAGCTGGTTTGTCGGAAGAGACCTGCTGGGCTCCTTGTGTGATGGACGGCAGGGTCTGGCTGCAACGCCAAAGGAGACGTGCAGGCAGCACTCTGCCCAGAAACATGCCTGCTCCCTGAGCCATGTGCCTCTTCTCGCAAGGCGTCTGGCCTAGGCAATTGCTCAACCTCTCTCTAATCTGGGCATATTTCCTGCCTCTCAGAGCTATCAAAGACCCCGAATTGCGACAGCTCATTTGTGTTTGCGGAGGAGAGTGCTGACCATGCGACTCGGATTTATCACAGCAATAAAAGGAAGGAGATAATTTACTCCAGTAACAAGAAGACGGGAAAATCTATCAGCACCAAGGCTGTGGCAGCAACTCCAGCCAGGATATCACTAACAGCTACAAGCATCCCGGAGGTAAACTCTGGATTCCGGTTCTCGTGCTGCTCACTGGCAGTCAGGATAATTTATTTGGTTTCTCTGCTTTTTACAGGGCAGAGCTATTATGAATTGCCAAAAGATCACATGCCTTATTCTAATGGCTGAGTATAGTATCTGAAACACCCATTCACAAGGTTATTTATGAACTTTAGTTTTGAATAATTACTAGGTGATAGGCTTCTGTCCTCAGGGTCTCTGGTTAGCCAATGACCATAATTCTGCTGATGTAATTTGTGTGATATTCTTGCTGGGAGTTGTGTGGGTGGAGTTTCTGTAGCAGCCAGACTGGACCAGTCTCTCCTGTTCAGAGGAGGCAGCAACTACCCTGCTCATGCAGGTAAATGAGTCTGCTTCCTGGGTAGGAGTTACCTTTCTATTGCTCACCCCTTCGTAAGTGCAACAACTGAACACGTATACTATCTAGCTAACAAGTTCACAAGCACAGCATGCAGGCACAGGCACTGTGCTTAACACAGCACTAGTTTTGCCATGAATGAATAAATACGGTAGTCACCGCAGCAGTGAGGAAATCTGCCTGTTGGAGTATCAAAGGCGGTAAGTATTACCCTTGCAGGGTGCCTGGAGCTTCTGGGCACAAAAGCTGGCAATGAGCAAGGAGGGACTGGGAAATGCACAAATAAGTCCAACAGCTTTTAAATGGTTTTGAATGACTAGTTCACAACAGTTTACAGAAATGCACTTAGCAACTTTGGTGCACACAGCCCTGTTAATGGGGAAGAGACGAGGGGCTAGGTTCATAGGGGGGACCCAGGCATCTAACTGTCACTTCAGGAACCAACATCCAAAATTCAGATCCTCCAGAAACCCACCAAAATCCATGCTGCTGAGTATACACAGAGCTGTTTGAGTCTTGACAGCCTTGAGCAGCTCGGTACATTTGTATTCACAAACCTGCAGTGCTCATTCCCTCGGAGGGGGCTCGGACAGTAAAGAAATTCTTCCTTATGTCCAGCCTGAAACGGTCTTGTAGTAGTTTGTGACCATTCGACCATTCGACCTAGTCGTCATCCCTTGGGGCACTCTGGTGAACAAACGTTCCCCCAGATGCTGGTGGTCACCCCTGATAAACTTGTAGGTGGCCATCAGATCACCCCTGAGCCTCCGCTTCTCCAGGCTAAAGAGCCCCAGGGCTCTCAGCCTGTCATCGTAGGGTCTGCTTCCCTGACCTCTGATCATGCGCGTGGCTCTTCTCTGCACTCTCTCCAGCTTCTCCACATCCTTTTTGAATTGTGGAGCCCAAAACTGGACACAGTACTCCAGCTGCGGCCTCACCAAGGCCGAGTACAAGGGGAGAATGACGTCCCGGGATTTGCTTGAGAAGCATCTATGGATGCAAGCCAGCGTTTTGGTCGCTTTACTA